>NC_024326.1:3753545-3807227 GCF_000523025.1 Cynoglossus semilaevis
ATGTAGACCACCAGGTCTAAACCCACGGATGAATACAGTAGGTTTTTACTACTACTTCATGTATCTGTGCCATCACCACTGTGACCTCGGGTCATTGTGAATTTCACACACACTCAGACACAGACACACTCACTTACCTGGAGTGTGTACTGGCTGAGTGTAGGCTGGAGGCGGAAGGTGGTCCGTGGCCCCTCACCTCCCACAAGGCCATAACGCAGCACAATCTGATCGATCTTTGCCTTTGGCGGCGTCCACTCCACAAATGCCACGGTGTCTGACACGTCCCGTACGATCAGCTGAGTGGGGCCATCAATCACTGTGGGAACGCAAGAGTGTTTCTTTGTTATTGTTATGAACAAAGCAGAGTCACCGAGGTGGAATCTCTCAGTGTTTGACATTTCCCCGCCATGATTTCTTTCTCTGAGGTTAAGTCTTTGTTAAGACTACAGTAAGAAAACACGGTTGAAAAAAAATCAAATTAAATTCAATGTTTAGTAAATAAACATCTATGGTTAAAATTAAAAAAGGAAAAAATAAAAACTGCAGGGACAGTCCTTAAAAGTATTGTGTAACAAAAATGTCATTAAAGTCCAGATTAACATCTAACAACTTAAAGGTTTTTTAAATGAATTAAATCTAAATAAACTCTGTCTTACACAAATTTTAATTAACTGGCAAACTGGACGTGTCAGTTTGATTACCCAGTTTCCACATTTTCCAGTTGGACAAATGAAGTCATTAAACCTTCATTTATTCGAGGCTTGAATTAAGGATGCACCGACCCCAGTGTTCTTATTGGTATCGAACCTGACACTTTTTATTCAAATAATCTTACTCCAAGACGCGCCGATTCAGCAACTCAACTTTTCAATACGACCAGCTGGTCAGCTGGTGTTATAACTGCAGTTCACTGTGTCTCATTGTCCTCATGGTGAGTTTAAGTAGGTCAACAACGTCAGCAGTTTGGAGGGATTTTGTCCCTGATGTTGAGACTTATACAGTAACACTGTGTGTGTGTCTTTGCTTTCATTGATACATGGTTATAGTACTGCAATCCACCTCTGTTTATATTTGGTTGTATACTATGTAGTATTACTAAATACTGTCTAATGTGACGGCCAGGTCAGTTTGAAGACTGTTTTGTTTTTTTCCATATTTTGTGGTGAAATATCCTACTGTTGATGAGAAGAAAAAACTGTCCTCATCATTCCCCACACAGCTCTGCCTGTCCCTATGTAAAGGTGCCTGCCACTGCATTGCACATTTATGTAACCTCACCTAAAGAAGTATCTGCGCAGGTACTCTGTGAAATGCACAAATGAAAATACAGTACTCGTATCTTTTTACTGCCGGATGCTCCGTGGCTGTGCAGCAGCCGAGGATTCGTTATCAGGAAACAACCAGACATGTAAAACCTCATCAGACCTGTCTCCTGCTGAGGCAGTTGGCCTTATCTACGCAATGTGTAAATCCTGGACACTGATTAAAGCATCTCCAGGCTACGCTTACTGGGGAAAAAAAAAACAAAAAACATTTTATTTATTTTTATAATACAACCTGCTGTTGTAAGTTAAAAAAAATGAAAGACAAGAAAAGTACATTTCACACACTCCGCAGTACCAATATTTTACTATAGCATCACCGTTGAGCCTCACACTCTGTGCTTTACTTATTGCAGGTCAACCCTGATTTTTCATGTATTAGAAATTGGTCCCTGTGGTCTTGTCCTAGAAAATATCTTAAAGAGACCAGTTTCAAACATCCTCTGGTTTTATGTAAGACTCACCAACACATCCTGACTCCACCTCCAGGGAAGGATAAATCTTCTTTCTAAATAATTAAGCACCTTCAAATTTGTGTTTTTTTTTCTTTCTTTTATTTATCCAATAAGGTGACCTGTGCAGTGGACACTAATGAAAAATGTATGACATGGTGCGATAAATTATTAATTAATACTTAACCAGAACCTACAAAATCAGCAGAAGATAGCAGATCAATCCAATCAAAGAAACTCTACAATAATTACTACAATTTCCTCCATCAGTGGAGCAGAATATTTGTTTCACAGTTTGAGCATGGTGTTTAATTGATGGATAAATACTGTATATATAATACTGTATGTATAAGGTACTTACAGGTTGTGACGGTTGCTGTTACTGGCTGACTTCGACCCTGATCCCTCAGTGCCACCAGGTTAACTGTGTACTCTTCTCCTGGTCTCAGACCCGTCTGCACATATGAAGTGATGGTGCTGGGCAGCTGTGCAGTCATTCCTCCATCATTGTCCTGGAGGCGTAAAACACACCGACAGCTCAGAGACCAAACTCTAACTCTGTAACTCTGCTGCATTTTAGGAGGAAGTGTCAGCTATGGTGCTGCACTAACAATCATGCAGAGAGGTATGTTAAAACTATGACTTTTTAAACTTATTTGTAAACTTCTGATGGTAAAGCACATTAGGGTTTCCAAACTGCACTGCATTGCAAAAAAAAAAAGAGTTGATTTGAGTGATATTTTTCTTTTCTGCGGAGGCAGCGATCTGTACTCCACTAAAAGCCTGTCACTCATCCATCCAGAGCCCCTGCTATTCCCAGCTGTTCATACGGAGCCTGTGTTGCACATGCATTTTCTGCCAACAAACAGATGTTTGCCTGCTACTGCACCAACGTCCCCAAATGCCTGCACCGTGCCGGCTCGTATTGAGGGGGAAAGACACAACAGCCTGCACCTTTCCTGATTCACAACTGTAATTAGAGATGTACCATTTAATCACTTCAACTAAATTACTGGGGTGGGCAGCAGCACACGGTGGTAATGTTCCAGTAACAACCGGTGTTCAACCGCAATCATAACGCAGTTAAATAGAGGTGATGCCAAATTGTACAAAATGAATCACCATAATTGTATATCCTTTCATCTCCACTGTGTCACTTTGCTCATAATTACCCATCATTCAGCTGCTGACAGGGCTGGAAAAAGATTGTTGTGCAAGTGGTTTATTTGATTGGATCTAAAAGTAGTGAAGTTTAGATTTTAAGGCCGAATATTCTGGAATATTGTGTTGCTGAAACAAAACAATTTGCTGAGTTTGTGATTATTAAAGTTCAATCTAATCTGATCTATTGAATCTATCCTTGAAGTTCAAGGATTCAAGGCTTCATTTGTATTTTACATACAATTTAAAAGTAACATTAGAATATTAATGTGGAGATAACGTCATCATTTACTCTCATAATCAAATCATGAGCAACAACTGCTGTTAATATATGAAACACATATTGATAAAACAGTTCTACTGTTGTAATCAGAAACATGTGACACAAGACCAGGCTACAAAGCACAGCAGACATCCAATGCTAAACTGTAGCTCCCCCTCCTCCCCCCTCCTCTCCCCTCCTCTCTTCTTCTCCCCTCTCCTACCCTCCTCTGTTTTCTTTTCACACCACACTAAGTCCTCTGTTTGTTCACCAAGGCCAAAGCCACCATGCCTTCTTTCATTATGAGATTGTCAAAATTCAAAATCCCTCATGCTGGATTAGATCCACAGGTTGCAAGACTGCCAACCCATAATATGATTTCCCCTGTGGCTAAAGCAAGAGAGCGAGAAGGAGAGTGGAGTGGTGCTGGAGAGAGTTACTAATGCAGAAAAGGGAAAAAAGACCAGAAAATCAGACAGAAAAAAGAGGGTGAGGTGAAGGTGAAAAGATGGAGTGAAGTGTATCCTGGTGTTGGATGGAAATTAAATAAAGACAAGAAAGGATGAGACAATGACAGCTGGTCGAGGGAGAGCTGCTTGATCAAAGGAAGAGCTAGAAATAATGAAATAAACACATTAAGAAAGATTGTCTCCTTCAAAGGACCAGGAATAAACACAGAAACTTCCCAGTGATGCTAAGACGTTTGTATGTGTGATTCAATGCACAGAATCGGGTCCAGAATCTAAGAAGAATACAGACCCCTGAGAGGGTCTTCAAGGAGAAAACCAATTACTGGGAGAGGGCATGAGATTAGAGTGTTGGGAATAGTCAACGTTAGAGCAGGGATTAGGAAAGTGAAGGCTTTTGGCTTTTAGGCTTTCATCCTTTCAGCCTGGTCCTGCTGTGTTTTTGAAAGTGCCTTCTTTAAGGTTCAGAAATCTGAAAGCCTTATTTTTGGTACTGGGTTAAAAATGCTTTAGTTCCATTTTCCATTCCATCCACAAACACACTTTCCTGTTTATATTATCATTATTATTCTGATGAGCTGGTTTACCTGACAAGACAATGAAGATAATTCATTTGCGCAGCATGTGCTCTCACAGTCATACAGCGGTGGTGAGTGTTACAGCACGTTCACGTCTCTTTACCTTAGGAATGAAGCTGATCTCCCATCCATCGAAGGAATAGTAGAAAGGTTGCCAGTGGACCTCGACCGACGTCTCGGTGATGGATTTGAAGACTAAACCATCCGGATTAGAGAGATCTGGAGAGTTAGCCGGAGACGCATTATACTTTAGCGGCCCACACAGCCCATAAATCACCACTCCATCTGATGCCAACTGTGTTAAAAGTGCTGAAAGTTCTACTTTGGATTTCTCTTTCTGTTGACTCTGCCTTTGTTTCAAACACAAGTGATGCAGCGTTTGTGCAGAGGATTTTCAGCTTTACTGTTACTGGTATTACTACTACTAGTACTACTACTACTACTACTACTGTAACTATTACTGCTATTACTACTACTCCTGCTACTACTACTACTACTTTACAGCTACTCATAGGCCCTCGTGACTTTTTACTCCCTAGACACTATGATGTCATAACTTTAAGCTTTACCTTCCTCCTGAGCATACACCAAACTTGTATTAATAGCTCTAAGACAAATCCACATTAATCACAATGTAAACATGAGGTGAAATGAGGCAGAGGTCCCGATGAATCCTCCTCATATCATCCCAGGCTACATTTTCTAATTAGGTTCGGCAGACACAGGCCCACGATCTGTGTTTTCACTGATCAATGGTGGCATTTAGCTTAAACACTTTAAATCATCTTTATGTTTCTGTTCCTATCACTTAAATTAAATTCTCTATTCTGGGAATGAGAGGACACTAATACGGGAACTGACCAACCTATCACACTACATAAAAAGTATTTTTTAGTATATCCTAAAGTATATGAATTATACACAGCTATTTTTCTTCACATTATTATAGTGCTAGTACGTTCCCTAAGCTATTTATTTATTTTTCTAATTTGTCATTTTTTTTATGATTGCTGCATTTTTTTTTACCTGGAAACAAATAAGAAATTAGGTGTGAGGGAAAATGGAATGGAAATGAGTGACACCAAACTGGGTGTGTAGTTACTGGAGTGGCACTGATACTGATAAACACATATTGGTTTGGATTCATAGTTTCTTCTGTAAACCCCACTGCTGCTCCTAAGTACGATTATACAGAAAGTATAAAATAAATGTATTCACAGACTGTCTTCATATATTAAAATCACAGTGTGTCACCGTACAGAAATACCAGTGACAGACAGTGACAGGTCTGTGCCTCCACAGGAATGGTGTGTTTAAATGCATGAGCCTACTATATACAGACTATAAATATATACTGTATATAAGGCCAGTACAGTTTATGAGGAAAATTGTGCTTCTGAACAAATCTGAAACTGGACTCCACTTACATGTCCAAACAGTGATGCTGTCAGGGACACTGATGCTGTTGTTAATGACAGCAAACACATTTATGTTGTATTCCAGGCCTGCCTCCAGATCAGAGATGGTGCATGTGGTGGTATTCCCTGGAATCCTCAACTCCAGTTGCACTCCTGATACAGAGATCAGAGAGAAATCAAAAAACCACATAAACTCCATAATATGTAAGCACTATATTTACTTCAGTTCATGTTTTTCAGTAGAAAAAAAAATCAAAGCTTATTATTATATTATATATTTACCTCCAGGGCTGCTTGGAACGTAGGTGACCAAGAAGTCTGTCAGCATCGGTGACCCCTGCCACTCCAGATCAACAGTGCGGTCAGTCACACCTCGCACTTTTAAGTTCATTACAGGTGCCACTATAAAACAAATATAAAATGACCCAAAATTTAGTTCTTGTGTCAACTTCCTGAAATACCACTACAGTAGTACAATAGTACTACACCCACTGTGTTATAGCTCATATGGGTATTTAATGTAAAAAATAAAAGAACCATTCTTAGTAGTGTTTTTTCCTCCTCTTATATCTGCTGGATTCCAGTTGACTTCATGGAATTTTCTACATGACAAGACTTGGCCTCATTCCACACACATTCAAAAGACGTGCTCATTTGACACGTTGTGAAGTGAATGTGTTTAGCCCGCAGTCTGAATATGAGCAGTTGACTTAAGGAAGTCTTGAGAATCACACGACGATGAATCCTACTGTAGTACATTAATACTAGTAATGGCCAAAAAAAAAACTGCATTTTTTTCCTACAGTTTGATAGGTATTGTTTGGTGATTGTTTAGGAAAATAGAAGTTGGCCCATAGTTAAAGACTCATTCTAATAAAAATAAAAGTTGCATGAAAAGATTTGCATCCTATAGTTGATGACCTTGAGATGCTTTAAGTAAGTTTAAGTATTTAAAAAAAGAAGTTCACTTTACCATACAAAACCTTCGATGTGTTCCCTCAGGCCGTCACTTTAAATGTAAATGTGGCAAATGTTCTAAATCTGGAAACTATTGCTGCCCTCTACAATGTGCATTCTTATCAACTTATATACATATATACATATACATATATATATACATATATATATATGTGTGTGTGTGTGTATACCTTCACAACACAGTCACTGTCAACAAAAGACGGCAGTACTTGAAGTATCAAGGGCATGTGTGTTAACTGAGAGACAGAATCTCTGTCACTCATCTGGTCTGAAGTAGTAATTCCATAAACCAGAGTGATGACAGTGGAATGTAAATTCTCAGGCATAATCAGCAGTGCAGGCCTCTTCGGTCTACCAAAACAAAGAGTTAGAGGAGGAGGAGGAGGAGGAGGCGTCAGGTGAAGGATAGAAAAGAAGAAAGGACAGGACAAAAATGCAAACTGTTCCAGGCTGTGGGCATGAAGGGTCGGATGCGCAGAGGACAGCAGAGAATTTCAAGGGGAGAGAAAAAAAGACCAGAGAGAATCTGCTTGAGGAGAATAGATGACACCGAACGTCGTCTTAAAAAGACAGGACGATAAAAACAAAGAGCAAAGTGAGACAGAGTGAGGAGTAAAGGAGCGCTGAGGGTGATAAAGTGATAAACAACCTCTCATCTTATCATCATCTCTGTGTGTCCTGTGACACAAGACTCCACAACATCGCACAGAGACCCCCCCTCTCCCCCGGGGGAACCTTTGTACACTTCAAGTAGCAATTTCACAGAGTTCCTTCACACACACACACACACACACACACACTACAAATGGATGCTTCCTTTAAAGCAGTTTGCTCATTCCCATACAGTAAAGATGCACTGGGGACTACGCCTGCATCATTCCCTCAGTTAGACATGGATGCAATAACCTGTGGGATTGAAGAAGATTGAATAAATGAGCTCACGCAGTGGAAGGAGAAGACGAGCTGGTAAAAAAAAATAAAGACCATCGAAGTGAAGGGCAAACTCTCAGGAGATCAATCTGGTAAATGTTGCTCTAAAAAGTTAAGGTGAGAATGTTAAAGCTGAATCTGTGGCTCCTTCAGTCAACTCTCTACAAAGACCTTAACTTTCAAAATGTCATTTTGTTGTTGTTATGTGAAAGGTCAATAAGAGCCAGTTAAATTAAATGCAAATGCTTGTTTACTTGATTAAAATTTGACTCCCAGGACAGGAGCAACCAAACACCAATCAACGTTTTCTCAACTGCAGAATGTCAAGAGTGTCCCTGTCCTCAGTGAGCTGGCCGCTTTCCAAACCGTGGCAGCACGGTGCAGTTCCTCACACACGCTCGGTGTTGTTGGCACTTTATTCATTTCAGTTGGAGGACGCTGTTATCTGAACCAAACAAATAAGTCCAAGTCTCAACAACTTCCCTGCGCAGACTCTTCCCCAGATCATAAAAGAGTGTGTGGACACATTCAACTAACCATTAAAATGTTAATTCTCATCTACAGAGATTACACTCGACACTGACGCCCACTGGTGGTGGCCCCCTAGATGAATGCAAATAGTGTGCAACAATTCCTCAGGCGTGTATCCTTCCAAAGTTTTGCTGGCTGAAAGTTATTCAAGAATCTTGCCTGAAGTTTCTTAGTCTCGGAAGACTTATTTTCACTTTGTACTAATAGAAACAGAAAGGTCTACGGAAAAACTCCAGCTGACAGCAGAGGTCACAGCTTCATTTATAGAGTTACTTACCTTTAGGCTCATCAGGGATTATCTACACTATATATATAAAGAAATATATATAATTTAAAGTTAATATATAGATAATTTAAATGTATATATATGTGTATATATAAATATATATAAATATATATAACCTTTAGGTAAGTAAAATATATATACACAATTATACACATAATATACAATGTCTCTCCATTAGCAGTAGTGCCACAGGAACTTACCTTTAGGCTAGTCTGAAATTATCTACTATATATATATATAAAGAAAAAAATCTCACAACCCTATTCCTTTTCTGTGCCGACTTTAATGTTGGCACCACACAATGAAGTGAAGCAGGTAATGCTCTCCTAGCAATCTCCAAAACTAGATCTGTCCCTCAGACTGCCAGGAGTGCGGATTGTGGCTCTACAAAACATGTTATCGTAGCTCCAGAATCCAAAGGGGACATATTTGCACCATTTTATCTGACATTTGGCATTGTGCTTGTTGATGTAAGAGTTTCCTGCAGCTGCTTGGCCAAGAAAATAAATAACTAAAGCCAGGCCACCACTGTCCAAACACCTACCTTTTTACTTTAATGTCACTTTAGTTTGGAACTGTGGTTACCGACTGGCAACTTTCCATGTTTTAAGTCTCAGCACAGCAACAGAGCATTCTGACACTTGTTGGTTGCATTAACAGTCAATATTAGTAATGTACATTTTTCTCTCTGTTTGGACAGTTCAAAACTATAAACAGTGAGATGAGTGTACATGTCGACAGATGGTAAAACCTACTGTGAAAAATCAAATGATCTCTCCATTAATTCTGTCCAACATTTCTATTTCTCCATACTATCTATACATATTCTACACTGATATCTTTGCTTCTTCCAGTTTTTGGCAGCTGGAGGTTTATTCTGACTTGTTATTATTCATGAACCTCCTGGTGACTACATTCTAGTTCAGAAACTCAGGTCAAGATATTGCAGCAGAAGAATTCACAAAATGGTCAATTGTTTGTAGCCTCTTTGTTTTTGTCTCACAGCTGATAAATAGTTGCCTGCTCCTTATGCATTAGATTAGTAGTTTTGGAGCCAAGCAGAAACTGTGCTTTATGGAAAAAAAAATCTGCCCTTCTCTGTTCAAAGTCCACTCTCTCCAGCTGCACATTCCCCCACGCTCCACTTTGATCATCTCCACAGTTGAACTAATTGGTGCCAACTGTGTGAAGCATTCACCTTGCCTCGTGGTGTACTTGCCCTGCGGTGGTGGGTTAAGGATGTGTGGATACATATGTTCATACACATAAGGTCTGATGCAAATGACTCAAACTTGGATAAAAGTCAACTTGTAGATATATTTAGATCACGTTGTTGAAACTTCAAACCGCCTTCATTATTTCTGAAGGAAAAAGATGCCAAAACAGTATCATTTTTTGGTACTAAAAACAACATTTTAAAGCTGCCAGCCAACAGTTCCTTCAGCCGCTTCATTCAGTATTCAACCATCCATTCCTCCTGCAACAATTGTCTACTTAGCAACTAATTGCAGAGAAATCAGGAGTGTATTCAAGCTCATTTGGTCAGATAATAAACCTGAGGACAGCACAGAGAGATCAGGCCCAGTATTATCATCTGCAGTCCCTGTCGTCCTTTTGACTGCTGCTCTGTCCTAAATCATTTGTCTCCTATTTGACAGTTGCATTAACTTGAAGAGGGCAATCAGATATTCAGGGTTTTTCTTTTTTCTTTTTTTTTCAACTGTCTCTGAACTGACTCTGCCCAGCAAATCACATGTCACACAATCTGTATTTAAAGCTCAGAAGGATCATGGTGATTTCTGTAAGTGGTTCACTGGCATATTATTGTTGGTCTTAAACATCTCCACTCTATTAAACTCCACTCCAAACACATTTATGACTGGGCAGCACAAGGTCAGCTTGAAGCTATAATTTAGAAAAGTCTTGTGAAGAAAAGAAACTACCTGTTTTTTAAATGATTTTCAACAAAAACAAACCTAAAAAATAGGTATCTAAAACCTGCTTTCAAGTGTTGATTTGAAATACTCATCATTGTCTAAAGTATAACTCATGAAGTTTTTGTCTGCACACCTGTCTGTCTACTGCTGCAGCCCTGATTTTGTCAGGAAGCCTTTTCTTTTCCGATATTCATCCTGAGCTGTTAGAGCTTCGCAGTGTAATTGTGACGGCTTTGAACTAAGAAGGCTGCTCTGAGCTTCTGGTTCTAACTCTCACTGACAGCAGGTATTAAGGCAGGGGAAACTTCTTTGTCTACAATTTCTGCTGTCGGGGAGTGAACCACAAATGTCAGACAAACCACCCTTTGTAGTTGACAACAGTTACGGGATTAAAGTGAATGGAGGAATGGAGGCTAATGGCCTACCCGAGTTGCAGTCGTCTCCGGCGTAGGCAGCCTGGCAGTTGCAGAAACCTTCTTTGCAGACTCCTTTGTTGCTGCAGTTGTTGGCACAGTAGAGCAGCGAGCAGTCTTCCCCCACGTACCCGGGCCGACACTGGCACGTGCCGTTGATGCAGAGTCCCTGGTCCGAGCAATCGTTCAGACACCTGCCGACCATGCAGTCCTCACCGGTGAAGGACTCCTCACACACACACTCGCCGTCGATGCACAGGCCCCGACCCGAGCAGTCTGAAGGGCACCGTGGTTCCGAGCAGTTGTCTCCGCCAAAGTCACGGTCGCACACGCACTCCCCTTCCACACACACCCCCTGCCCTGAGCAGTCGTCCGGGCAGCGTGGCTCAGAGCAATTTTTGCCGCCCCATCCCTCTTCACAGATGCAGCCGCAGAGGTCAAAGCTGAAGCTGCCATGACCGCTGCAGCCTGGGACAAAATCCAAACGACCTACGCACAGGGGAAATATTGATATATTCAAAGCAGTATTAGCCAGGGGGGAAAATAATCGTTTCAACTTACGATGCATTTTATAACCATGACAGAGGAAACTATTCTCAGGAGTTAGAATGGTTTGCATTTCAAAGAGACAGATCAGTTTATCAACTCGAAAGCTGAATCAGATCAAATATCTAATCCTCTTATTGTCTGCACGTCTCTACGGCCTGGATGGCAGAAACAGTTGTCACGACTTCAGTGAAAAACCTGTCTCATTTTTCAACAATCCTCTCGGAGCTCAGCTCTCTATCCTCATTCTGAGTTGGATTGTGTCTGTGAAGATAATCATGCCCCCACCAGGGAGAGGGAGTGTTCTCCGAAAATATATGAATGGGCTGATACTGTCAGTGGAGCATTTGACCAGAATGTACAGATTCATTAATAACCCTATTTCAATTATTTTAAATGACTGACAAATGGTTTTTTTTTTTTTTGTAGGTCTGATCTGGAATTATTTTAAATGACTGACAAATGTTTTTTTTTTTTTTTTTTTGTAGGTCTGATCTGTTGCTGGGTCTTTACGATGTTTAAAAAAAATACCAAATATATTTGCTCTTTTTAGTGCAGTGTCAAAATATACTGAAAGATCCTACACTGGTATTCAACATTTATGAATTATATAATAAAAAGTTAAGCAGAAAAGCAGGTCTTTTTCCTCCGCCTCACTGCGACTCACCCATGGCTGAGCTCTCACCACAGCATCCAGAGCCACACTGAGCTCTGAGCATGGACACCTCCCTCTCCAGCATCTCCACCCTGGTGGCGAGTTGCTGGATTGTGGCTGTTGCTGCACAACCACATGCAGCTTTGGGGATGTTGATGCGGTGAGTAAACGTGACCTGAAAAAGTAGAGGAGACTTTTTAAAATGCGTTTGTTTTGTCTATGATGTACAGACGGACAGAGCTGTGCAGATTTTGTGTCCACATTTTATTACATCCAGACTGTTGATTTATTTATTTTGTTGCAGTACTATCGTCAATTGTTTTACAATAATTAAGAGAAACTACAACAGCATGAATGAACAAGATGTCAAGTGGAAACAGTCGTCATCTATTCCCATGACTAATCACCATATTATTCACCTTGGAGTAACTGTACTGTTATAGATTATTTGTCCAGTTCCCACAATTCATCAGGGTATTGAACTAATAAATAGGGACGGAAAATCTGTCTAGTGTCTTTTATGCAAAGCACATTTTAATATCCTTGAAAAGTGGAGAAAAAAACCCACCTGGCTGTCCGCGTCCAGAGTCTGTTCAGTGTATTCTGTTGCTTCAGTTTGATCCACTTGACCCTCTGCAGGAGGTCGTGACCCCAGCTCAGCATTTGGACCTAAATATGAAAATATTTTTGTTTTTAATCCTGAAAATTTTACATGACTCGGATACAAATAGTTACAAAAACAAAGTGATCACCGTCAGGCGGGTCTGATGCCTCCAGGTCTACAGAACACAGAGATTCAGCAGGGACATTAATGTTGTAGACATGGTTAAAGACCACCGATTGATCACTCAGTGTCATGTTGGTGGACGGAGCAGGCTGATCCCTGCCCAGGGTCTGTCTCCTCACACGAGTTGTACGAACCAGCTTCCCATCCACTGATGGAGCAGCATGAGTAGCACCCTGCGGGGAAAGAGCATAAATGAAAAAAAAGGGACTGCACATGGACTCGGGGTTAGAAATTGTTCTGTACTTTCTAATTTAGGTTTACAGAATGACAGGGGGAAAAAGCCCCGGGGGGGGGGGGGGGGGGATGACACTAATATAAAAGCATATGAAGGATTTTCTCTGTGGCTGCAACACTGACATAACAATTTTCAGGCTGAAAATGTGTGTTGTTTTCAAGACTCCGAAGAAACATTTTTTATATTATACATATTTTAGTCCTTAAAAAAAACTATTTTTTTGTGTTAATGGCTTAAAACGTAAATAAATAAATGGACAAATCTGAACCTTTCAGCTGGGTTATGGATGGTAACATTAAATTATAACAATAGGTTTTAAAAGGTTTTTTTTATATATTGTAACAGATTCACTGAAATGTTTCACTTTCTAGTCATTTCTTCTGACGGCTTCAGTCTTTTCTCCGTGTTGGCAGGACTGTGTATTTAAAAGCTTTTCTTGCCAAGTTCAGTTCAAACACTTGGTATCAACATTCGTGGGCTGTATTACAAACAAAAGCCAATTCATTTCTATTCGTCTGATGTCTCTTCTGTTCAAACACCGCTAAGACGGAGGCCAAATAATGGATTTGAAGAAAATCATTTGCCAGTGAGAGAGGCCGAGGGACCAACAGTGGAAAGATGATATTTTAATAAATAAATGTGGAAAAAACTCCACAGCCTGGGGGTTAACGGTTTCCTCCAAATGTATGCATGGCACATACGAGATAATTAAGTAAAAATATAGATGTTTGTTAGATTTACAGAGTAACATTTTAACTGTATTAAATAAAGCATTGTCTTTAGCTTTTCTTTTTTTAGCTGATTCCTTCAGGCAGGGATGCCCACACTTGAAAATGTTGGAAATATTTACTCATTTAAACTAAAGATGTACAATATCTGTTTGGGTAAATATTTAATGCATAGAGCTGTATGCCACAATTCAATATGTATATATACAGTATGCAGTGAGGTCAACTATCTCCATGCCCTGGCCTTATACAGTCCATGTCCAACTTCTCTGATCTCCAGTAGCAGACAATGCCAATTCCATTTTATGCAGTTATATAATGTATAGAATACTGATAAGTTCAAGGGCTGCGTTTTTTTCCTAGAAGAAGCCAGCATTTCCATGATGTATGAGTAACGGTGGCTAAACTGGCAGCTTATTTAGCCGAGCTTTGTAAATGAACACGAGGCTCTGTTGTAGTCTTTGAGTTGCAATCGACTCCATTACTTACACGAGCATCTGAATGTCTGATATCAAGAGCTGCAGCTGAGGGTTGGTGGAGGCTGAGAGAACAACAGTACAACAGCTAACATGGTGTAGTCGAACACAACAATTCTGGTCGTTCTGTTCAAAGTGCAAGACTGGATTCAAACCAATCAGTGGTTAGTGTCAGCTATTCCAGATTGCTGCCACGAATGGTTGATTGCATGTAAATAATAAATGTAAAAAATGCCCCTGCAGCTGCATGAAAATAATAATAATAAAAAAAACAGTGGTGTTTAACAAATTTTACCTGGAGAGCAAGGAAAAGAGCCAGAGCCAGGAGCCAGGCTGTTGAGGGCAGAGTAGCCCTGTGCTGCTGCTGCTGCTGAGAGGGTGGCATGATGGAAGGAAACTTCACCTGAGGATGAGAGAGAATCAGAAGAAAATAGTGTTTAATATGGACAATCAGAAATGGTACGAGGAAAAGTAAGATTTTCATTAGTTGTTGGTTCTTTAGTTAGTTAATTAGTTAGGTAATTAGACATACAAACTCTTTTGCTAATACTGATATAAATTTAACATTTATTTTCATTTGAATTCACAAAGTCTTCACCACTATAACAATTCAACCTCAATATTTTATTTTGTTTTTTTGTGGGGACAGTGTTCTTTGGGTTACATGACGATCCCTCACTTTTCCAAACAAACAATATCTAGCTAGAGTACTGTTTTACTTAGAGAACAATTCTAGACAAACCCCAGTTTGGCTCGGAGACGTCTAAGACGTCTCTACTTCTTTGTTTGTTTTTTTTCTGTTTGTCTTCAACATCACAGTTTCCAGCTGTTCCAACCTCCAGTCTCTTTCGTCTCATTAAATCCAGACTGGACCACGTCCTTCATGTGGTTTAGGCCGAAATGTTGTGTTAAATACATGTGTAGCAATACTACAGCAAAGGATCATGATTCTCTTCTCCCTAACGTTGTGTATTTAAGTGTGTTTGCACAGCAGCTACTAAGTGTGTGTGGGTGTGTGTGTGTGTGTGTGTGGGGGGGGTAATCGGTGACATTTTATGCTCTTTAAATGGTAAATAAAGTCCTTTTTATCTAATGTAAAGTAAGAGGATTTGGAGAGAAAATAAAAAAGAGAGCTCTCCAGGAATGGTGGATATTACAGAATTAACTTTAAACCCTTGAATGTATTTTACTGTATATTACTAAATATTTGATCTTTCCACCTGGGAGGAATATCGAGATGCAGTGCATGAGCAGGGCTAAGATGGATTTCAGCAAAGTTGGGTTTAAGTGATTCCACTCTAATCCTCTCTCCACTGAGGAATGAAAACAGGGGTGGAGTGAAATTAAACCTGCACTTAGAAAAAAAAGAAAAGAAAGGAACCCCACCCGTCAAAACAAACAGTAATTTGCAGCACTTTTTAAGCATGCAGGCTGCATTTTTTGCAGGCGCATACAGACATACCTGAATATGTAAAAATGTTAATGTCTCTGGAAGAATTTTCCTTTCCAAACTTTTTGGCTTCCCCATAAGGACACCCAAGAATGATGAACAACGTTCTATGAGCAATCACCTCCGTGTGTGTGTGTGTGTGTGTGTGTGTGTGTGTGTGTGTGTGTGTGTGTGTGTGTGTGTGTGTGTGTGTGTGTGTGTGTGTGTGTTTTACTTTGGTAACTACTTTGGTAACTGTGTGGTAAACAGAATCACATAAAGGTTGTTGACAACTGCAGTACATCATAAAGGACCCAGTGGGGGAGACTGCTGGTCATATGTTACAATCTGTAGCTTCAGACAGTGTTGCTACGTTTTTAAGGATGACTTTGGCCTTGTTGGAATCAGCTGTCATCTGATTTCACCCAGCCCAAAGCTAAAGAAACAGAAAACGTTCCACTTTGAGACCTCCCCCTGGAGCATGCAGCTGCTGTCGGACACACCACAAGCTGTTAAAATGCTGAATCTGCAGAAGAAACCATAAGCATGCAGATGGCGGTGGAGTAACGTGGACAGAACCAAGTGGAACCATCTCCTTCAAAGTCAGCGGATGTAACGTACACCTCTCAACCTTTAGGATAAAAAATAATCAAAGGAATAACAAGGTTTATTTTCATCAAAATTAATTGACAAAAACTCTTACACATTTGTAGGTACACCGTCAGTTCTGAGTGACCAGTTTACCTGCTGCCTACCAATGTAGGGTTTGTCAAACAGATTACAACACTGAGAAAATATTTGACATAATTTAATAAATAAATTTTGTTAAGGTCTTTTTAATTTGATGTATACCTTGGCTTTGGAAGGCGACTCCTGCATTGGCCGCCGTACTGGAGGAGAAATAAATCACCGGCCAGGATGATTTATTAGTTCTGTTTGATCAAACTGGCAGGCCAGAGATAACAGATAAAAGAAGTGGGCCAACAAGCAGAGCACAGAGGAGTTCTCCGATCAAATGTCCCCATTATCTTGTGATTTGACTAAAATATGTAAATGACTTAGCATTTGCTTGTAAAGATTGAAAGAGTACGTCAATACATTTTCTCAGGGCAGAGAATGAAGTAAAGCTCAGAGTGACAGGGGTTTTTATATAAAAGGGAAGACCCCAAATATCACAGGTATAAATATCATAGAGTTGGTAATGAACCAAAGCAAACAAATAATTCAATGTATAGCCAAAGACATTTAAATTATTTTTTAAAAATTTAAATGTGTTTAATCCTGATATAAATACACGCTCTTCAGTAGTAACAGTAACAACTAACTGAAATCATATACTGTAATGTAAACGCAAACACAAATAACAGGTAGGACAGACATGACTGTTTACCCAATAGAACGACTAATTACTGTCTAAGATCGTGTTTTACTGCAGATGTAATATGACAGAAACAATCATGCTGTCAACTATGGTTTTCCCGTTTATCACTTGATGCAATATCTTTGGAATGAACGACCAACACAAAGCAGAGCGCTAATATTGTCTAATTGACTGACTGCCAAACAAATCACTGCAGAAAGAGCTGAAGCCCAGGTGATTTGACTATTTGACAGAGACTCTTGTAGCTATCTCTGTCTTTCATTGACAATTCCCATGGTTCCATGGTGTTAGGAGTCCCTTTCATGTCTATCTTCTTTTTTAATATTTTTTAAAAAGTTTTAGGAACTGATGAGATATGTTCTACAAAGCTCTAGTTGCAGTTAGTATAAGTTATTTTTTAAATAAAATATAAATTCTCACTCCTGTTTAGTTGAACACAAAGCTGAAATACCTGCAGGAATTATCAACATGTAAGAGTCCCTCTATTTTTATAGCTTTAAACCCCATCTGCTCCCACCTAGTGGAAGGGTATTTAATTGTTCTGGCTTATTTATATTTATATATAAGTTTTTCAGGTCAACTAAGTGACACTTAGACACATATTTTTTCACAGTGCACCTGATGATCTTTCACGACACTCTTTGTACAAGGCATCTACTAAATAAACGTAGTTGGATCATACTGGAGGAGAGCCACGCATCCTTTGAACCTCACTGTACGAGGGAGACTTCTCTTATATGCATGGAGAGTGTTTCCCTCAAGGCGGCCGATTCTAAATGGTGACTAAATATAGAACTAAGAGTTATGTTTAACACTGACAGAGATGGAAGTTTGAAAGAGATTCAAAGTCACAGAGATTATACTCAAGTCATTAGGCCACTGTGCAGGCTGATGCCCACCAGCATCTGCCACACAGAGTGAGGGGAGGATTTTCACTGTGGCTCAATCAGGGACAGATCCACTCCTTCAAAGAGAGTCGATCTGCTTCAGGCAGAGAGCAGTAGTGGTTTGATGTCTTTTCTTTTTTCAGGACAGTGAGGACATATTGACATGAGACATTCTACCAACATTAGACAAGTTAGTGGATTCACCACAACCATAAATACACAATGTGCACATAAACTACGTAGAGTTTAATAAATTGAGCTTGGCATGTTTGACACAGGCCAAACATTTTGCAAGCAGGTACGAGGTGTGTCAGAAGTAAAACCAGAGACAAATCCAAGAGACTACTCTTCCCAGGCACATCATGTAAAACACAAATTGACATTAATGTCAACGGATGCAATGAAGGCGCATGAGTCAATTAATCAATTGACATATAAAAACCTTAAAAAATTGGCTGCAGACTACAGTGATCACAACATATTCAACAAATAGTACCAGCCTGGAGAAGACATACTGAGTACTACTCTTGTTACCTTTGTATTAATTAATGTATGTTAATGTACTTCATGTCTCATACACATAGTAAATGTGTGTTCTGATGTTTCAGGAGCTTCCTGCTTGTATGCAGTCAGCAGCATACTGTGCAGCTTTATTTCAGCACCAGGAGCTGTCCACCAACTGGTAAAACAAGGAGTTACAGGACACTAATGCAATAACTCTTAATATGTATGGAAGTTTAGTATTATAAATTCAAACTCAGTCAAGACAAAAAATAAACTCCCTGTTCCAGTTTGAATTACAATCATCAGTGCAGTGTCAGAGAGAACAGTCACAACGTTCAGAGTGTACAAAGATGGGTGCTCTGAGCATCTGCAACATGAAGAAATTAAAAAATAAATATTGCAATCTTGTTTTTCTAAGTTTTAATGATATTATGTTTCACCTTAAGGTAATATGTGTTTTTGTGGAACTGAAACACACAAAAATGACATTATGTATTTAAGTATATTTGAGGGCAATAACAGCTTTGGGTTTTATTGATTTGATAGAAAACTTTGCAAAATCAACTGCCGACGAATGACTCCTAATTTTATAAACAAATCATATAGACAGTTGTTTTTAATTGAATTGTTTTCCACCCACTACTGTCACATTTTTTGGCACCATAACTCATAACTTCACTGCTGAAATGATCTGTCAAATGTTGAAGACCTTGAAAGTGATCCCTCTAATCCATATCTTTCTTGATGATAAGGTAGGAAATATATTAAACCACAGCCATTTAGTGTGTCACTGTATCATACTGACTGCTCTCAAAAGACCAACATTTTTTTAAATATACTGTGAATTTCCACATTTTCTAAAATCCCAGTCCTCCTAGAGCTCACCTTTCAAATTATGTTTCATTTGCCTTATTTTATTCTCTTATGACAGACGGAAATATAGTTAAAGATATAAACATAAATTGAGATTTAATTTTACTGGTGTGCACATTTCAGAATCCATTTGGCTAATTAGTAAGTGACCTTCAATGCACTGTGAGCAGCACTGTGAGGGAGCAGGGAAACGTTGGTAGGATGTTCATTATGTCTAATCCCTGGAAAATTCAATGCACTTTTCACTTTGGGGATTAGTGGAATTTGTGTTTGCACTAAACAGGTCAGAAGTTCACACTGCAGTAGGTTTAATGCTGCGTTTTGGCTTTGTCCAGCTTTCCTGTTGCATATTAACACAGCCTGGTTAAAATGACTTTGTTACTTAATGATATGCAAACTAGCTAATGTCCTAACAAGCACCGGTATTACTGTAATACCTGTGTTTTTAAACACTTGAATAGTAACATTTTTTTGTAAAAGTGACATGAATAATTTAAACATAATGCCACGTGTTTTTACATGTGGGTTTTTTCCCTCAAGGTTTTCCTTATCTTTAGAGAAAATCTTTAGAGACTTCCATATCCTTTCCCATTGGTAAGATAACAGGAGAACCCAAATTCCCCACCAGTGTAAAATGAGATCTAACAAACGAGGCTCAAACCCTCATTTTACAACTACATAACTCTTTGTAAAAAATACATTTAGTTTTACTGCCATCAAGTAAACCTTCCAGGATCTAATGTTCAGAGCAGCAGAGATCCTACTAGTTCTTACTGCTGCGGGAGCAATAACAGCTGTGGTGAGCGCCACGTCTCCCACATGCATGATAAATACCCAACCGAACGAGCGAAAGAGCAAAAAGCCCTGACTTGAGGGAGGGTGCTGTGCCTTCAGCTCTTTACTGAAACACTTGATGGCAAATCCACAGTGGGGATGTGGGCTGATGGCATTTCCACTTCAACCAGCAGCTCCACGGACGCTGCAAGTTTTCTGATAAACAGGATCAACTTTGGACTGTATTCAAAATTTGAAAAAAAAAAAACTCTATGAAAAACTAAATAGAATTAATTCACACTGATATCCCAGCCTGCTGTTTCATACAACGGTAGAGACACAGAATGTGTGTCTTCCCACACACTGTTTGTAACTGCAGTCTTCTCTGTATAAATACAGTGTGTGGGTGTGTGTAGGTGTGTATGTACCCGTCTGTTATATTAAAGGACAATATTCAGTGGAAATCAGACTCCTGCCTCCCAAATAAATACCTGCAGGTTTCCTCCCCACATACATCCACGTCTGTGTACTGTGTGGTCTCTTCTCTCATTGTGGAAGGTGCCGAACATGTACAGATAAGTCGGCCCAGTGATTTATTTATTTATTTTTTTGCTGCTGAGACTGTGGGCCAGACATCGACGGTCAAAGAGTGACATCGTCGCGGTCGCTGCAGAGGCAGTCGTCGAGCGCTGCTGAGGTTTTCAGTCGCTGCAGGCAGGATGTAAGTGGTGATGTACGTACTGTACGTGGAGCGAGGCTGTAACCAGGGGGACATGCATCAGGCGATGTCTGCTCCCTCGCTCTGCAGAGTCTCACCGTGGAGAGAAAAGCGGTCATATGTTTCAGACTCATCCTCCTGTTCACTCTGCTCCCCCCTGGTTTATTTACCACTTCTATTCATGATGTATTTTTCATCATCTCTCTAGGATTTTTTCCTTTAACAATTATACCTTTCCATATAATATTTTGCTGTGTCTGAAAATATAGTGTTACATTAGGATGTATAAAAAAGTATTTGTGGCCAATTCTCTGACTTTAAATCCCACACTGCGTGGGTAAAAAGAAATACATTTAATGTTATTACTTTTTTTAGCTCTTTCTTCTTATTGTCAGCCAGCTGCCCTGTTATCCACCTCAAGCTTGCCCTACGGAACCAAAGCCATAACCTCCATTTGCACAAGTTAATGTGCAGCCACCTCGACATGAACACAAAACCAATACCAAGTTCTACATGGATACTCTCTCTCTCTCTCTCTCTCCCACTCTCTCTCTCTCTGCACTTCTTTCCATTTCCTTGTGCCTCTCTCCGTTTCCGTTTAGCTCTTTCTGTTTCTCTTTCAATCTCTCTCTCCACTTGTAAATTGGACTCTAGTAACATTACAATGGTTTTCTCATTATTCCCATCACTCTGGCCAAATTGCCTTGTCTTTCAGGACCATTGGGCTCCGATCATGGGCGGCTCCTGCTACTGGAGGGCTGCAGAAGTATTTCCCTCCTTCTTTCCAAAGCGAAGATGGGACCAAGAAACTGATTCTATTCCACCACAAAGGACACTGCCTCAGGCTGAAGATGAATGTCAATATTTAGGGGACTATTCAGACAAAACCAATAGGACAGTGTGAACTGAGGTCACATGATACAGTGATGAGTAAAAGGCAGTTTGTTTTCTTATGTGTGAAAAACAGCTCATTAACAATTGTTTAACCACCATCATTAACAATAGTAATATTCATAATAATTAAATGTATATGTATAATATATATATACAAATGAATACAATATATATATATATATATACATATATATATATATATTTATTCCACCAGAGCGTGAATCAACAACATCAGGTTCCATTTCTTATTCTGGTTCTAGATGTTGTTGCTCTAGTAAAACCATCTTTTCCCACTGATAGAAAAACCAAAGAAACATCACCATGTCCTCAGCAGTGAGTCACTTCCCTCACTGTGTACTGTGTGTGTGTGTTAGTCCTGCAGAGCTCTAATTGTCATCTCAAACCCGGAGGACGGCCATGTGTTTACAGCATGACCACTCAGCCACTGTCAGACAGGGATTGAATGAAGTTTGAGTTTCTGTCCTAAAAAGAACATAATATAAATGTAAACTTTCCCAAAAGTATTTTATTCAACTCTATTCAGAGGATTTGGTCATAACTCTTGTTGAGACTAAGTATTTAGCTACTGGTCTGATTATACACACTGAATGCTAATTAGACTCATTTTGGCAAACATTAGATAATAGTAGAAAGGAATGAATAAAAATGCAGAGAAGCCCAGAGAGAGTCGAGAAACAAATTAAAAGATTCAATACAAGGCTTAAAAAAATTAATTGACTTAGAATAAAGGTGCGGTAAATCTGAGACACTACAACAAAAGACTGGAATTGGAGTCAGTGTGAGGAGTATTAATTATTTTGGCAGTGAAAATATTTCTTTTTCAGCCATTTTTATATGTGAGAATAAAATGTTATACATTTCTTTGCTTCCGGTGTCTGCTGCAGCTGAATGCCTGAATACTGTATTCTATTCTCCCACAATGCAAAGCTTGAAGCAGAAAATTCCTTTGACATTTTAGGGCTGCCTGCTTGTCAGTTAGACTGTACAATAGAAGTAAACAGACACAGTCAGGAAGAGGAACACAAAACAAAAGTTTGATCAACAACAAACAACATACACTACTTTAGAAAAAATGTTTTTTAAATGATAAAAAGATTGAGGGGCCAAAGAGTAGCAATTAGCAGAAGGCAAAAAATGTCAATATTATACAAAACCTATGAGTGAGCACTAAAATTACCACGTCACTGAATGATCATCAGAGCAGACATTTATGAGCCGGTAAAACGTGCATAAAGCCGAATGAAAAATGTATCAAGGATGGAAATAATTACTAATTACTTCCTTCAATGTTGAACTTAATTAAAAAAAAAAAAAAAAAAACGATTATTGAACAAAATCCCCGCTGACCGCCTCACTGTGGTGGACGTTTTGAACAGACAGCACCAACAGAGGGAGGTGTCAATGCTCTTGATCCCACATCACTTCAGCTTATGTACAGCTTATGGTATTGGATTGTTGCTACACATTTATGTGCCTCTCACCCACCTTTAAATCACAGACACGGGATGACAACAAATAGCACAGGTGGGAGGAGGATTACTCTTCCTTCACCTGTTTTTACTGTATATTAAAGGTACTCTCCCCCACTCCCCTCTCCCCCCCCAAGAGGAGGGAGCAGGAGAGGTAAAAATGAAAGGGCAAAAATAAGCCAGATAGAAACTGAGGAGGAGGAGGAGGAGGAAGAGGAGGAGGGAGCAGGTTGTATTTTTAACACGGTGCAGCTACTGAAGGGTTTTTTGTCCCTTTATTATTATCCTTTTAATCCCTTTTTGATTCAGTAAATGTCACAGCAAAAAACGACAGAGGCGAAGATAATGAGAAATGTGAATCAAAATGAGAGATTGTTACAAAATAATTTTATTATTAATAATAATTTAAGTGACAGTACACTACAGCTGTCTACAATAAACAGTACTGCTTCGGCCAATAAGAAATGATTTTATCACTAAACCTGTTAAATAAATATTAAGCATTTGTTATATTTATACAGACTGTGTTCAGTCCCAGAGGGAATTTACTTTGGAGAGTGTCATTTATAATTAATGTCCAATTTAGAAACTGAGTAATAAAAAATGGAAAAAAAATGGCATCAGTTCAGAGTTCCACAGAGTTTCAAAGTGTGTCTGCTCCTGTGCTCTCATTCTTCCTTCCCCTTCTTTTTCTCCCCCATGTCCCCCTTTCTCTCTCTCTCTCTCTCTCTCTCTCTCTCACAGCTGAACACCGTTCTGAATCTGCTGGAGATTTCTTCCTTTTAAAATGAGTCTTTTCCCACCCATTGTTAGCAAAATGCTTTCTCAGTGTTTAATTTAATTTGCATTTCAATAATATCTGTAAAACCTATTCTGCTCATAACATTTATAATATATACTGTGTTCCATTATTTTCCCATATACAGGCTTTATTAACAGGACGGTCTTATTTCTAATTTTAACTCCTCTGAAGCAAATTGGTTTTGAGCTACTGACTTGACTTAAAGACACCATCAACCCTCCAGTCAGACATTTGTGGGCACAGTTGCTCTTCTGTATAAAAAGGCTGTGGTTTAAAAACATTTCCACTTAGCATCAGTTTCATTAAGAAAGCATCTATCTTCAAGAGTCGATTAAATCCAAGAAAACCCTCAGCAACAACAGCCCCATCTGCCTGTGTAATACTTTAAACGGAGATTTCAGACTGAGTCTCAGTTGCATTGTAGTATTTAATCCCCAATATACAGTATCCACGTCTGAGAAGATCATATGTTTACTAATGTCATTTCTGGAGGGGTTTTACAGCTTCAGGCATCAACAGAGACACCCGTGTCCATCCAGGGAATCAAACCATCACCTGCACGGCAAACAGCTGCAGCTGCTGTGGTTTATAAATAAATCTAATAAACCTATGGCCCATGATCTTTGTTAAAAAAGCACATGGAAATTTAATAAAAACAAATTGAAATTGACAATGATTTTTGTACAGATGGAGGCGAGGTCAGACTGAGTAGGTTATCCTGGCTACATCTTGCTACCGGGACACTGGACTGTGATGCTATCATTTCCAGAAATAGCCTGGTGAGGAGGCGACATAAAGGTCCAGTTCATTAGCGCAGAGGCTGTCTACGTGATCGACTACTGTGACAGTTTGCAGCAGCGACGTCTTCACCGAGCCAAAGCAGAAATAGGCTAACGCCTCAGCAGTTAGAGGGCAGCTAAAACACGAAGTAACACCTAAGGACGTGCCCTTTTAAGCTGTAATTACACAACGTCACAATATCAAGTAGAGAATCTGTTCTCTGTGTGTTAACAGAAGTTATAATATAATTAACACTGAAACTAAAGTGTGACTTTAAAGATACATTTGGAGAAAAGTTCATTCCCTGTTGATACAAGGACTAAAAATGTTTTACAACTGTGTCCAACTTCATCATCTCACATTGGTAAAAAACTGGGAGAACAGAACAGAGCAACGTGACATATGGTCATCAATTTTACAGTTAATCTGCTTAAAATATATACTTTTCTCTCACACACACACGTACATTCTAATCCTCAACTGAAAGTGACCATCACTGTTTTCCTCTCATCTCTAGCCTCTTTCTCTCCTCTCCGCTGCTGCGTTGCTCAGGATGAAATGCACTTTCTTCCACACTCCACCTCATCTACATAATGTTTAGTAATTACACAGATTGCAGAGAAGAGTTGGCCCCACATTTAATGATTGCAGTAGCAGTAAAACAATTTAATCAGCTGAAGGGTCACCAATAAACAGCAACAGCAGTGAACTCTGACAGTTGCCAGATCTCTGACTCTTCAATCTTTTTTTTAAATGTAGTCTCCTTTAGACATACGACTTCATTTTCATTTTTTTAAAGTGTCATGTGAATGCTGGTAGAACGAGAGAGAGAGAGAGACATGGAGAGCAGCAGGACCTTCTGAACAGTAAGGTCACAGACAGAGCCAATCAACCCTTAAAAGCTTTTTCTGTTATTTATCCAACAAGATCAATGTGTATCACTTCACCATAATAAAGTTCAGTTTTACTGCTCCACCAGTTCCAAAGAAAATAAATCACAAAGACTGAAGATTGCTAACTGGACCACACGCAGCGGAAAAGTACCGGCAATATCTTTAGACGCCCGCTGACATTTACTCAAATTTTTGGTCCTCTATTTGAACTAACACACTCATCATTCTGCTGCTCTGACGTCATTCTTTACACACAGTCAGCATCTTTTTTTTTTCCTAACATTTAATCCCTTTAAGGGCCACAGGGAGAACTGGAGCCAATCCCAAGGTCAGGGTTCACACTGGACAGCTCACCGCTCCATCACTGGGCCAACACATACAGAGGCTAACAACACTTCACATTCTTACTAACTCTATGTCCAATTAACTATTGTCCAATTAACCTTAACGACCTGTGGAGGAATCTGAATCTGAATCTGTGAATCTGAGTACTTAGAGAAAAGAAAACACAGAAAGACCAGCAGTCAGCACTGGGGTTCAAACCGGTGACCTTGTTCCTTCACGGCAACATCATTACCCACCCTACCACCATGTGGACCCTGTCTACACTTAGTCAAGCTCCCTCCATGTTACTGTGACACTGCTAGGACCGACTGACAGATAGACGGGTGTGTTATTTCATGCATAGGTGTGTGAGTGTGTGTGCATCTAATGCGTGTTAGAGACGGCGCTGAATAAACGCTCGGAAATGATTCCAAAACGAGGGCTAATTGTCCGATTAGATGTGCTTCAGGTTCATAGATGCACAGTAGGCCGTGCACATGAAGCACTCATTAAGGACCATTACAATATTAAATTATGACTGAGGGGTGTGGGGGCAGTGGGGGGTCCTCACACGTCCCAGTGCGTCTGTGTCTGTGTGCTGGTGCAGTACCTGTACTGTGTGAACGTTGTTGCCTGGGAGTCTGCACCTGTCTGTGGGAGAGACAAAGAAAAAGGAGGGATGGGCGGTCAAATTAGCAGTTCACTAATTACACTTTTTAATTGCTCTCTCTCTCTCTCTCTCTCCAACTCATCTGCCATTCCTGAGGACAGGATTTGAAATGCAAATGGCCCGGTTGTAGAAACAAGAATGCTGCAGCACCTTTAACACACCAGAGGTGTTAATTACTCCCACACACAACCTGGTGGCGACTGCAGGTAGGAGAATACTTCATAAACCTCCTCCTCTTCCTCCTCCTCCTCGGCATGTATTTAAACCAAAGCACGACTCGGTTTATTTGAATTTTGGAATGGTAGTCAGTGCTCACATAGGAAGGGAGCAAATGAGCACTGAGTTCCTCTTCCTGTGGTTCTCGTGGAAACACAGGAGGAGGCAACTTAGCATGTACATACACACACACACACACATACACATACTGCATAGATCCACTCTGTTTCTGAGAAGTACTGATTTTCACCCCCGCTGTGGAAAGAGATGAAAAATCAGAGTTGAGAGGCATTATTATTTAAAAGAAATAGGGACAAAGGAACTGAAGGACTTTCTTTGTTTGACACAGGACTGGGAGTTGTTTAATTCAGAACTGTTTCCAAAGAACACTCTACGTGTGCTCGTACAGGAGTCTTGCTCACCTTCTGGGATATAAAATGACACACTTTGCTGACTGTGCGCTTTTGAATGAGAATAGTGTCATTCCTACTTGGGTTTCACCCAGAAGAGGAGGTTGATTAAATGAAGGAAGACGCGGGCTTCATTACTCATTCTCTACATACAGTACGAGGCAGAGATACTTAACTCCTGCCCGCTGTGACTGCCTGGGACGCAAAAACATACAATTCCGTATTCCACACAGTATTTTCACAGTCAGAGGAGACGGCTCTGAATTATGTGGAGGGTGTTCCGACTGACTCACAGACACAGATTTGCATTCCCCCCTGCACATCGACAAAAGAACACAAGCCTGCTGTACTAGTTCTGTCATTGTCCCGCTGAGAAGACAAAAGTCACTGATGATCCCGGCTCCTTCCTCTGACTGCGTTACAGTTGTGAGACCAACACCGTGCAGAGGTTTTGCATGTAAATGACATCAGGCTGCTGTTGTACAGCCTGCTGAGCAGCCGTCAAAAATGCTGTGTTAAGAGGAAAAAAAAAAGACAGAACGAAAAAAGCAGCAGAAAAGACTGTCCATAACAAACGCACTGCATTTCTAAACTGAAGAGACAACACTGCTGTGTCGACTGTAATGAATCAATTAGCATAAAGTGTTGAGAAACATTACAGACACTGGAAGTTACAAAATGAGTGTCAGAACAGTTGAGAAATAGAGATTCAAATTTGCAGGAGCCTTATCAGAAGAACAAATGCAAATTCTCCTCTTTCTTTAACTAAAAATATATTTATAACATGCATAAATGCCACAAACATATATATACATATACAGTACTTGAATAAGGTATACGTCACATTTTTATCTTAAACTGTACCGGTGTTTTCCTTTTTAAAGATTCAGATAAAATAAATGAGGTTGTATCCCTCATGTGTACAAAAATATGATGATTTGAAAACCTAATGTGTTTCCCTGCCTCTATTCTTAGCCTTAACATTATTCTATATCAGTGCGGTCGGAGCCACGACATAAATCATAATGGATTATTGAATTAGGGAAGTATGAAATCCCTGGGATGATAGATAGCCGGTACACAGTTAGGGTGGCAAACAGACACTTGTAAATTCTATCGTGGATAGTCTTTTTCCTTCTCCCTCTCTCCCTCTATCAGTGGACGATCCCTGTTCCTTGGTGTTGACGCAGCAGATGGATTCCCTACCACCGACAATTCATCACCTGCCACACCAAAATCCTGCCTTTTCCTCCTTTACTCCAATGAAAAATGGGTTTTCCTCCACATTTTCCCCTCTAGGAAACACAATACGGTTAATGTGTCATCAAGCTGGTTTATCACATGGCCCATCTTGGAGAAAAATACTTTTTTTAACTTTGTCTTGCAACGTAAAAAAACTTGAATTTCATACCCAGAGGAGAATGACTAAAATGAAACTGGAGCTAACAGGAGAGAGTGTGAATGTGAAAACTGTTTTTCTAAAACAAAGTATTGAAAATGACTCCGTCATTTCTTCTCTTTGTCTAAAACCTCTTTAATATTCTACGAACAACACCTGGTTTTTTAACTGATTCCCTATTGTTTGTGTGATAACGAGGTTTTTGATCCAGGTGAAAAAAATATTGATGTTTTTTCTTGCCAACTATGAAAGGAATAATGGAGACTGTGGTAATTAGTTTGTAAATGTGTTTACATTATTGGATTTAATTTAGACATCGCTTCTCCACGTCAGTGAAAATAATGAAGCTAACAACGCTGGAGGGGCCTATTAGTGGGAGCCAAGACGGCTGGCTGAAAACGAGACGTGTCTTATCTCTGCAGAGACGGGAATGAAGTCGGAGTCAAATGACATTTAAACTTCAGGAATGAAACTTTATTAAACTCTCTTTAATAAAGAAGAGTATATTGTCAAATTCCTTGCGGACACTGCAGGCCATAAAAGCCTTCATCGTTTTGTAAATTTTAGTGAGTTACTGTATGGAGTTTGTACTGTATGTTCTGGTGTGGTATCAAAGGTAGGGACATTAAAATATATAACATATACACATTTATTAGAATATCCGTTTGGAGAGATGGTTCTATTTATTAGAATATCCGTTTGGAGAGATGTATTATATTACAGTAAACTCTGTGATTTACTGCTCTGTCATTGTAGATCTTTAATAAAAGTCAGGCTAATGAGGCTAATAATGAGCAACTGACCCCATAGAGGCAGACAGAGCAAAGAGGCGGAGGAGATGTGCAGCAACAGGCAGAAAGAAAGAGAAGGAACCTGGAGATATCCTAAACTGAGAACTTGGAAGATTATTTTTATTTGTTTATTTTAAATAACTAATTTCTCTCAGAAATGGGTCTGTAGGAGTCTTTAACAGACCACTCACTGAAACGCCAACAGAAACCTAACCTCCCTAATGTGTGTAAAAGTGTTTCACTCAGTAAGCCGTGCATGCACTGGTAATATTTTCTAGGAATTACACAATCGAGCTGCTAAATGAAGAATAAAATTAGTTCCATTAAGGAAATTCTGCAACATAACACAGAGGGGAAAAGTCCAGCAGACTGAAGTTAACGTCTACGTTTATGTATCTATGAAAGTTTGATTGTATTTAAAAAACAAAATCTTTCAATGCAACCTTTAAAAAAGCTTTTCCAACATTTTCAGTGAATTCCACCAACAACAGAAATCCACATGATTTTGTTTAGTCAAATCTTTAACTGCAGACCCTTCAGATGTGAAATTTAAAGCTGTTTCTTAATTTATAGATTGATTTTCAAGTTTAGAATTTGGAACTTATTTCGTCCAAACTGAACATTATAGAACAAGTCAAGTCAATTTCTCAAAACACATTTGTACCAATTGTTTGTCTCATTAGACTTCACAGTTTTAAATAAACACTTAAAACCTAAACAGTTTTAATTTTTTTTCAACACATTTTCTGTTCCTGTGGTTTTTATTAGCCATGGCTAAAAAAAGGAACGGGAAACACATTACTGCATATACAGTATCTATACAACAGGCCATTCAGCAGCCTGTAGAGACAGAACACTGTTTGTCAGGAGAGTAGAGTGAGGCCGAGCGTTCAGGTCTGACCACGCAGATCCTGGAGGATGAAAAGGGAGCATGAGAGAAAAGGAAGACGGCAGTGAAGGGCACGGCTCAGTCCATTTCCACTGAACCTCGCTCCAGTGGGAAAAAGGCAGGTCATGTGTTTGAAAGAAAATCCCTACAGTACATCTTTACAGCTTCCATAGTAGGAACCTTCTGGATTGATAATCACGATGATGCCCTACCTCTAAACACAGACTGTCCTCAATGACACATTATATGAAAACACGGCTCTATTTAAAGTCATTTTCACCAATTTAACTCACCACAGAGAACTTATTAACTTATCAAAGCAGCAAAGAAAATACTCTTAATGGAAATGGAAATTGGAGGAGCTGGGGTAACACAGAGAAAATATTCCTTGGGTGCAAACAAAACCAGACGATATGGAAGGCTAGTTAGACTTTTCCCAAATTGGCTACGGCTGTGTGAATGGATTCCTAACTGCGGACACATTCTGCATGTCAAGCAAGTGCGGGCAAGAAAAAAAAAAAAAACACAAATGAGGAAATCAAGCTAAAAATAAAACTTTCTCAGAAACAAACTCTGTCTTGTGGATGTGATTAGGGACGACTGCTGCAAAACCAACACACACATTTCTACAAGTTAGACTTGTAATAAGTGTGTTAGTGCTGTCACTTTTCATTTGAAGTTGGAATATCCATTTTAGACGAGGGTAAAAGTTCACATTCCAAGATTAAAACCCTGTTAGAGAAAACCTCGGTGTCTAAAATGGTTACTGCGGCTCAGCAGAGGGCGCTGGAACGTACAGCTGGCTATGAATTCCTCAGCAGTTTGCCTATTAGTCATAATGGATAGTGGCAGTTGGTTTTGCGTTGCTGTAAGCAACAGAACACCTGTGCACACTCATCCACAGCACAGCAACCAAAGTTGGGTTCTTGTCGACTTGTTTTCTCTACATTATTTTAGGGTTAGGAAAAAATATGCAAATGTCAAAAAAATGTAAAAAACTATCAAATCACTTTACAGGATGGTCATTAATTATTTTAACGGTTAATTGATTGACCCCCTTAAATTGATCTCATTTGAAGTAATATGCACAACATTTGAATGGCTAAAAGATAATTAAAATATTGTGCATTCATTATTAGTTTTGAAATGATCTCATTAGATGACTGCACAAACCGAGAAAAAAAAAAACAATTTACAAAAACCCGTTAGCAAGATAATTAGAAGACATAGAAGATAACAATTAAGATACATATTAAGTTATAAATTATAAAATTATATATTATAGAAAAAGATTAAGAGAATCAAATCACAGTCATATTTGTACAGTTTGAGATCATAGTGTCATATTTCAATGTATATTGAAATATAATCTGCACCACTGGCTCTCTGTACTACAATACTCACGCCAGTATTTAAAATGTGGTCAAATGTGGAAAATGAAGGTCTGACCAAACACATGTTTTCTTGTAGTCTCTCTCTGTCACAGGACAACAACACCATCACAGTGACTCCACTGCCCCAAAAATGTGAAAAATAACCCACAATTCAAAAGATTCAGACGCTCACTCTGTCTGAATTTCCTGCCTTTGTGGTTGAACAAACCACATGTACAACCCGGCAGACACACACACACCCACAGATACCATATGATGGATAGCTGTGTACTCACACTGCCATCACTGATAATACGTTGTTTTGAGAGGATCGATTTCTGAGTTACACATTGAAACGCGGCTCTCAGAAGTGTCCTTATTACAATCAATTCGCCACGCTCTTCAACTTCCATTCTAATGACGTGATCGATATACTACGCACCATGCTGACCACACAGAAACACTGCAAGAGAAAAGACGTGACAAATCTGACAAGAACCGCGCTGCTGTGGGATGACACCGCTCACGACGCGAGGTTCCACAGACGGTGGCCCTGGAAGCTCGCAGCTCCCTGAATATTCATCCATCATCTAAACATCCAGGAGAGAAAAGATGAATACATTACTCTATTTTTAGGAAGGTATTTCTACGGTGCAAGGTTACACTATATGCCTCCATTATCCTGCTATAAAAACAGGTTGGGCTTCTATGTAAGGCAGAGAATTATCCTATCAGCAGGGAACATCATTTACAGATGGAGTCACAGAGTTGTGGGGAAGTCATTTTCACCAGGGGCTGATTTCCATGATGTCGGGTGGCTAATGCACTGCCAGTTCAACCAGGACGAATGGCAGCTATTTTGCCAAGTCAGTGCGGAAACCTACACTAAATAGATAAGTAGGCCCTGCTGAGGGCATTAGTCTGCCAGGATGTCTCCCCTGACCACGACAGTAGCAGTCTACCATCAACCTGTGGAGTAAAATACAACACACATTTACAGGATGTAAACATTTAGTATTAACCATGGATTTCAGGCATAGAACAGGAAACAGAATCCACAGTCCTCTGTCTGGAGACTCGCTGCACAGCGACACAGTATGAGGGACAGGAATGGAGATTTTTCCGCCCCCAAAAACACCTGACCCTCCAGATGAACAATTTGACCAGAGCCTGATCCTTCACAGACATCCTCCGCCACCACGCTATAAGTGACACACACAAAGTCGCTCTTCCTCGTCAGCTTAGCTCCATGTACATTTTTAACTGCACTAATGCATTCACAGAAAAAAATACTTGGCAAGGATCCTCAAAAACGTCTTAGCCGTAGCCCCAGGAGACCATCTGTGGCTGATCAGATAAGCCAGTGTTTTCCAGCAGAACTGCCCTTTTGTAGATAAGACTATCTTTAACCCCCGCGCTCGCTACAACGTGTTTGCAGCAACTGCTTCAAAACTTTAGTGAAATTAATTAAAAAAAGGAAATCAAATTACAAGACAATTCACCTTCCTAATTGTGGTTCAAGTAAAGAAAACACAGACTGGGTCTCAACTGTCCTTTACTAAACGCACAAAGTGAAACTAAGTAAAATTAGTGACTGTGGGAATTTGATTTTGTAAAATCTAAATGCTGAACATTCAAATCCAACTTATTCCATGATGTAGAAGCATTGTTGCCCCAGCAGTGCTGGCTGTTTGCCCCACTACTGAGTGTCAGCTGCTCCACATCAGTGCAACAGAAATCCAAAAGTCTAAAGGGAGAAAAACCTGATTCAAGTGCAGCTGTTTAAGTTGCATCGTCTAATTAAAATTAGAGTCGTGGCAAACATGGGCTGTAAAAGTTCTTCAGACAGAAACCTGAAAGATCAGTTCTCATCACCTGTTGAGCTCCTAATTAAATATTTCACAAAATAATGATTCCATTGTTTTCAATCAACTGAGAATTATTGTTCCCAGACCTGATTCTAGTGTTTCTGCCAATACTTTTGAAGTATTCTATAATGTTAAACACATGACCAATTGTCAGATGTGACTTACACCATGGTTTCAAACATGGATGAAGTGTGAAACAGTCCCAGAGTCCAGTCTGACAGATCCATGACTGTGAGTGTGCTGCACATCAGTTTGGAACGGGGGAAACGTGGGAAGATTTCTATTATAATTTTGTTGACATACCAGAAATATGGCAATTTATTCCATCAGCAGTTTGATTGTAGCATTTTTTTATGCAAGGCTGAACAGCCTGGTGAACAGTCTGGGCCTTGGGTACTACGGCAGAGAGATGGAGGGTGATTGAATGACAAGACCCTGTGGAGGGGGGGGTAAGAGAGAGGAAAAGTAAAAAGCTGAATTCTAGGGTTAGTGAATGACCAGAGTACTAGAGTAAAGTACTAGATTACTTTTATATATTTTTTTCTCACACAACTTAAATGCACAATACTTTTTTTTTCTCACACAACTTAAATGCACATCACTGTGGTTAGAAAACCTAAATACTAAGTAAACCAACTATTCTGTCGAGTGCATCAGCAAAACCAAATCAATCACATCAAAGGCCAGTGTCAGCAGACTGAGTTGAAGAATTAGGCCTGTAACGAGTCGACTGTTACCTCTGAATGATGACAGCTGTGACTGCTGCATTACCACCACGCTGTGAGAATTAATTAGAGATAAAGAATTGAACGTCTAGACATAAACAGTGTGCTGCAGGCTTTGAATGGAAAAGAACTTTTGTCAAAAACTTAATCAACAACAAAATCCATTCTCAGAAAAGACATTTAAAAAAAAATACTTAAAAGATGACGTTCAGCATTGTCAAAAGCATCGCAGCGTTTGTGCGTCTGTGTCTCTGGGATGAAAATATAAACGTGACTGTACTGTAGATGACAAATGAGAAAAACACAAATGACATTTTGCTACATTTTCAATCATTTATCTGAATTTTTTTATTTTTGAGCCAAAAACTGAGTTGAGACCAAGTCTGTCTGTCTCTGTATGTTATTGGCATCTGGACAACTAAAGTGAGCATCATGAGAGGAAATGGACAGAAAAAAGGGAGGGGGCGGGGGGTGAATCTCCCTTTGAACTGAAATTGGGAATGTTCTAAGTAGATAATGAGAACCATTTAACAGTTAGGCAGCAAAGCAAATAATTGCTTTTTCATGGAGTGGGATTTTGAATTTCTACCATGTGGCGAGACTGAAAAAATCTATTCACACGTACAGCAATTAAACTCCTCAGTGAACCTCTGACACGGTTCAATTCTAAGGTAATCGTACGACGTGCTGTGATCCATGTTTAATTTCCTCTCAGGACGTCAATGTTGGTTTTTTTTTGGTTTTTTTACTACGATGTTAGAGCCATGTACTGCTGTAGTTCCACTGTGACATTGACGGCTCTGTAAGACAAACGACGCTGATCTAAAAAATAAATAGAGTGAAAGGCAGTCGTGTCAATGTAAGAGGTTAATCAGCTCAGAGTCACATTATAATATAAATGCACACTTTTTTTGGCCCGGTTGTAAAACCCAGACTCTGGGATTTTATTGATGGCTCACAGCCAATCACAGACAGTGAGGACATATTGTTTGAACATTCAGGAGCCGTATAACAACAGTAGGCTTGTGTCCACTGTTTGATACCAGATCTGAAGAGAGGAAATATTGAAGGAATCCTTCTGATTTCCTGCTGTTTCCATCTCTGTCTTCCATATGGCAGCCTGACCAACAGCACGAGCAGATTGCATTGTCGGACTGGTCACTGGGAATGGATGCTGCTAACAAGTTGTTGCTACTCTCTGACCCCTGCTTGTGTGCCTGTGTGTCTCATGTTCTGCTGTGCATGACCCAAACTGACTTGTATCCAATAAGGAAATGAAATCCAATCTGGGGTTTTTTTTTTCGTATTTTTCTGCTACCCCACTGAACCATTTTCTTTTATTACTTCACCTGCATTTCTTGGAGCCACTGTGTGCGCTCCCCCGCCGCAACCAACTCCCAGACAAGCATCGGCAGCATCTATCTTGTAGACAGAAGTGCTGAGTGGCTATTACTTCACGGCAGACCACATAAAAACCACAGCAATTAAATGCTATTGGGCCGTTCCACTTTGTCTTCTCGGGGTAAAAAACAAGAAGAAGAAAAAAGAGGAAAAGAAAGACAAAGACATGCAAGTGTAGAAGCGAGAGGAGGGAAAAAAATCTGATGACATTTGGTTCAAACACAGACCGATCTGAATGTCAGTCAGTTCGACAACGAGATGGACAAATTAAAGAGGGAGAAAATAGATATAAACGTACAAAAAAAGATATTTCAGTTTTGAGTCACAGTCGATCCTGTGGGAGTTCGAGAGAAAGTCCTCTACCTTTAAAGGCAGTGAAGGTGATTGAACCAAAGCTGCACTGATGTTCTGCTCTCCACAAAGTGGCTTCATTTATGTGCCGTGCCCTTCAGTCTGCTCTCTTTCAGCTTTAAATTTCATTTGGCAAAACTGAACAAAACAGAAAAAGTCAGAAGTGACAGACGTGAAACGGTGTCGCACTTTATACATTTGTGGTTAATATTCAACAGCTTTTCTGACTCTATGGGTTAATGTGTAAGTCGGTTGGTTTCTCCTGACCTACAGAGTCAGACACAAAGTTAATATTATTATGCTGGTCGACACACCACAGTATCAATGCTGTCTGGTTCAGCACAAGGCTAAAGTGGGAAGTTTGACAGTTTATATCTGCCTTGAACATTTTCATTTTCTCTTTGGAAAAACAGATAAAAACGTACGTACAAAGAATATTAGGGTTGTCACATGATTTAAATTTCTAGATCTAGATTAATCATGATTAATTCAGATAGATTAAAATGCATGCTTTTTGTTTAATTTTCCAATTAATTATTGTGATTAACACATTTATTTTGAAATAATGGGGACAAAATAAGTGCTAAATGCGGTTGCAGTTAAAAAAGCAAACTGTCATGACTGTCACTGCAAAGTGCACCATAAATTATTTTGGGACCTCTTTAAATCTAATGCATATTCAGTGCCTAGCTCAGAACAAGTGTGACGTCACCACAAACTGTTCAGTCGCCTTGCCCAAATGAGAAGATGACTCAGCACTCTTAACCTCTGATAAAATTCAGCAAAGATTTAATGTATTTTCCATTAACCACGGGTGCAGAACGCTGGCACGTGACAAATGACTTGCTTTATCACAGCGACGGTACGGTACTGAGTCTGCCGCCTGTTTATGACCACAGTGAGAGCAATTAAAAAAGGCAAGCTGTTGTGGATGGAGGTGAGTGTCAGGGGTGATTTCTGAAAGGAGGACAGCGGCAAGAGCGAAAGTTGAGACCTGCTGAGAGGTGTGGCTTAGACGGAGGACTGAACTGGAGGTGGAAAAGTTGGAGAACAAGGGATGAGACGGAGCAGCCGGGCGGTGTGAGAAAGGAAGAAGGAAGACCAGAGAAATGAGTCATTACTGTAGTGAAGGATGTTTACTGCTACAGTTTAGGAGGCAGAATAAGAAGAGGTGGAGGCAAACGTCACAGACCCTAAAGGGAGCAGCAAAGGCAAGAAGAGCGACCGCGTCGTCGTCGTCATAGAATCAGAGCAGATAACGTGAGTCTAGTGTGTGGCTTGTGTTCACAGTTCCTTCTTCAGCTCATGCTTTCCTCCAGCCTCTGCTCTCTCTCTGCTGATCTCAGGTCTGCCTGCTGCTGTACAACAGTCTGATGACATGTAAATACTGCCACAGGTAACAGACGTACCTGGTTCACAGACAGGAAATCAGCTGGGAAATCTAAAAATAGACTCGCACAATAAAACTACATAGTAATAAAGAGGAAAAATGAGGAAAAGTTTAAAATAATAAAAAATAAGTATTACAATTACATTATTGAAAATCTGCACAGAAATGAACAGAAACTAGTCTGCTACAATTACTGAGTGTTTTTCTGATATGATTGATTATGATGAATCTGTAAATAATCTGATTAGAAATTGGCAGCCCGTAAACACACGCACATATATATATATACAAATATATACACTGTCCTATGTCTAATATCTGTGTTCAGTAAAACAGCCTGTGGTGATGCACAGTAACGACTAACACAACTGTAGCTTCACCTAAATTCATTTGCAGTCTCATTGAAGGAGACTTGCTGATGAATTATAGCACTGTTTCTGACCTTCTGCAATAGTGATCTGTTTAGACTGCAGGAGGAAAGTCTTTTGATAATATCCAACAAGAACAAACAGTTTACCAATAGCCTGTGGCTATCTCCATGTGCAAATTCGCACGGCGTCTCCCCCCCGGCCAGATCGATGAGTCTCGATCAGGTTACTAAGATAAAAAGGAATGCAGTGACTTTGCCATCCCTCTTCTTCTTCTTCTTAAAAAATTAAATACAACAAACACAATTAAAGTGCACATCATGTGTAATGACCAAGGAAAATGAGTGACCTTGCACACCACAAAGTCCCAGAGTCATTCATCTCTGGGTATTAAGCACAGACTTCAAACGGTGTAAGGCCCTACTGAAAATCAATGGGCATTTGCAACAATCAATGGTCCGGTTCCCATGAGGGGTAATTAGAAAGGCAAACATTCAGGGCAGCTACTTTCCATCCCTCCGCTCATCACTGAGGCCCACCTTAAGTTCTTCTTCACCACAAGGTAGAAGAAGAGTTCAATACAGGACAGAGGATGTAACTGAGTCAGAACAAACTGTACCTGTAATGAATTACTGTTCACATAAAAATAAATGAGAGCTACGCCGCGGCTCCCTGTTGAGGTTGTTAAACTTAAAATCCTAATCCATGACAGCAACTGTTGTTTTAGTGACTGATGATCACACATTTACCTTGGCACCGTCTGGCTCCTCGTTAAATACACTATGAATAAAAGGCCGGCGGTTTCTGAATGTAAGCTGAACAATCAATTATGGACAAACTATTCTTATAACAAATACATAAATCTGCAATTTAATGCTGGATACAAATATCTTTTGTTGGTTTTACAATGTCAGACAATGACATTAATTGCAGCAAGGACTGCTATTCGTCATCAGTGGGTTTCAGTGATTATGTCAAAATTGTACATTTGTGTAAGAAAACAGACACAAAACCAAAAAAAATAAATAAAACCTAAATCAATTTCAAAAAAACAAATGTAACACAATTTAACCGCCATCAACAAACCAAAAAACTCTTCCCTCCACTCTAGACAGTTAGCGTCAAGTCATTGTTTGTTCGCACTTCAATGGTAACATACAAAGGAAGCAAGTCCTTATCAGCTTAACATATTTTTAAAAAGAAATAACCCAATCAATGAGTCATTATATTCAGGATGTGCTGAACAACACATCACTGAGTCGCTGTGTAAATGGTTTTTGAACAGTTTTGTACTTCTGTCTTGAATGTACGCACACTCACAAACACTCAATTTTGACAAAGCATGTCTTCATGTCCCCCAAATGTTAAACCTTAACCAAATATTTGCATCCAAAACCATATATAAATATATATATATATATATAATACAGGTGACACCTGTCGAACACAGAAACAAACAAAAAAAAAAAAACTTTTTACAAGACCTTACAAGACTTACAGTGATATCACAGTAAAAACTAACTATAAATGGAACAAATGCTTAACACATGCAGCTGGATGTTGTGGCTTACTTAAAATTCACTTTTAACCCTTAATACCAATTATATTTTTACATTGCTTTTAAAACAGTTCAAGCTACTTTGTTTTTTGTTTTTTTTTTTGTCTTTTTTTATTAAACTTTTACTCTTTGATTAAACGTTTTAGGTCATCCTTTCTCCTCACCACTTATGCGATGTAGACAAAATGTCACCGGAGCTTTTGGAGTCCACGTTTCCCTGGTCCGACGACGAACCTCAGTACTATTTGTCCTCATTACAGAACAGCATCTGACAGTTCACCTTAATTGCCCCCGCCCCACCCCGCCCTCACGGGGCTGTTTCCCAGCCATGCCTGGCATGAGCCATTTTAACGACTACTACTTTGCACTGCGCTCACACACACCTCAATTCATTCCAGGCCTTGGACGCATTAAATTCAGCTGTGCAAGTAAATCTGCCAGGTTTAATTACAACGGCTTCTTTTGTGCTGCATTCTCTGGCTTCACTCACGTGTCCCTTGCGACCAGCGGTGACGGGAACTTCCCTCTGCACGGCTAACTCTAAAGGACTTCCCCCCTTATAAAAATGGAGATGAGTTTCATTATTCTAAATAGAGCTCGCAACAAAACAAAACCCAAGTTCAATCTCAACACACGTTATCCTGCTACGTGAAATGTAGGAGGTTTAAGGCGTAAAGAATCGTATTAGTTACTTATTACTACAGGGATAGTTTCAGTTTTTAAAAGTTTCCTGCCTGTGTGGAGTGACAAGAAATGACCCTGTTGTGTCTGAAGGCCAGCCTTACTTAGTCAGATAACGATTTGTGAAACAGGATCAATGAGGCTCGTTCAAGCCATTTTCCTACAATATTGTTCAGGGACTAACGTTGGTGCCATTGATTAGCTGATTTATAGCTTACATCTGCTCTGACACCGCGTTGAAGGTAAAGACAAGCTTTACTGGGAAGAAGGAGAGGAGAAGAAAGGGGAACAGAAGAGGAGAGGAGGGGGGAGGTGAGACTTCTAAAACATCTGAAATTTGTGTTTTATTGTATAGTAAATGCATTATAAACACTGACTAAATCTTTTCACTGTAGGCAGCGCAAAAAAAAAAATTTAGAGCCGTAGAACAAGCACATTTACAACAGAGCAAAGGCCATGAAATACCTCTTAGCAACAATAATATCCATTTATCTTAAGAACGGAGTATTTTAAGCCAAGTAAAGTACATAAGAAAAAAAAAAGGAAAACAGACCAAAAACCATCACTGTTTGTAGTTTTAAAAATGGTCAAGTGACAAAGTGACTGCAGACATACAGTGGACCCAGAACACGGCAGAGTGGTCAGTCTCCATGGGAATTGTTGATGGGTTTTTTTCTACACACAGTATCTGAGTGGAGCATGTGGTTTATGTTTTTTTCTACACACACCAGAGTATCTGAGTGGAGCATGTGGTTTATGAATGGAGTGCAGATTGGCAGTTTCCAACCACTAACCCAAGGAGCAGCAGCGGCTGATTTGACAAAAGTGGAGTGCAATATTTAAGAGGTTCTCAGCAGAACATTGAATCTTAGGGGAAACTGTTGAACAGCTCTAAACTATGTGGAGGACAGCAATTCTGATCACTTCAACACACACACACACACACACACACACTCACGTACGCACAAAAGCACTGTTTTTTTATTTTTAAAACTGCAAGGACAACTGGAACTCTGCTGCAAGTTATGGTGCTTTTCAGTCAGCCTAGAAATTGTGGCGTTCGAGGAGGTGTGTAATGCATTTTCTTTTTTTTTTTACTACTCTGCCCAAAAATGTCACTGGAGTCACATGCTATAATAAAAGCAGCCTCAGAGCAGAATCCTTTTTTTTTTCAATGCTCCGAAAAGTCGACCTTGTGAGAAAATCAGCCAAAAACCTGAGTGTCTGTCCAGAGTAATAACCTACTCTTTCTTAAATGTCTTAAATGTTTCTTTGTCTTCGCCTCACGCTTCTGTTATTCCTGTATCTAATTTTCGCCTCACTTTTATACTGCCATAACCAGACAGAGCCCACATTAATCCACCACCCTCCCTCTTGGCTCAATCTTTTGGACCTCTCTTTTATTTAACCTCCCGTTCCTCTCTGCAGCTCTAAGAAAGAGGTGGTCTGTCTAGTGGCCAGCTGAAGCATGGCTTCTACTTGTCTGTGCCTGACCCTATTATTAGAGCATGACAAGAAGCTGCAGTGTGGACTTGTTAGACTAATAAACATCCTTTAAGACAAAGGCCGGCGTGTGTTTTGAGGAGAATCAGTCAGCCGCCAAGCAGTGGGCCATTGATTTCATGGATGGCGCCCGGTGCTTACACTTCCACCCGTCTATTACACAGTGGACAGGCTGCAATTGTTTTGCCATGTCCCCCCACACTTGTGACAGCCGTGCCCCTACACACTGTCCATTTAGTCTTTAATGTGATTAGCACAACAAAAGGCAGACTGACAGTGAATAAAAAAATCAAAAATCAAATGTCAGTTTGAGCGTCTGAGGTACAGCCTCCTCAAGTTTGCGTCAATCGCACATACATATTTTGGCAATTATCTCAATCTAACAGCTGTTTCTAAAAAGAAATTTGAATTAACATATATAATATTATATCAAGTATTTCTTTAATTTGGCATCATGTAATATCAGGAAGCTAAATGCATCAACAGCTCAAGTGAAATCAGAAGGGGCCACAGAAACAGAGCAAGACCGAGGCGACTTGTCTCGAGCCTAAGTGGATCGGCAGTTCAGCACCAAGGACAGCGGCACTGCTCAGCCACAAATCAAAGAGAAGTGAAGCGAGTGAGAGGAATCATCATCCGTCCACTGAGAGGGTTATAATTATTCATAGCAGGTAGGCAGGAGATATGTAACTTAACAGTCAGCCAGTGTAAAAGCTCAGCCTTAAAATTGCATAAATATTAAATGAGTTTGTGGGAAATTATAAAATATTCATGTAATATATCTCCGAGCACGAAGCTGAATCATTTGTTTATAATGCAATGAATTAGTCAGAGGAGATCCGGGACCTTTTGTAAATCCTTTGATATCTTCCCCCTGTTATTATTTCTGACATAAACTGAAGCATAACGCGCAATAAGAAAAGTGTGTGATCAACTGAACATTCTCTAAATGAGCACTGATTACAGATCAACGACCAGGCCATCTTTTTTAATGAAAATGAAATTGAAGTAAGACCAATTATTATTATTGTTATTATCATTATTATTATTATTATTATTATTTGGTTACTAATCTGAAGGCTAGGGATTTTTTTAAAGATCTTCACCAGCCCTTCAGTATTGTTTTTTATCAAACATCATTCCCTTTGGTAACTTTATCCTATAAAATGCACCATCCTCTGAATTCAACAATTAATTTCAACAATATCAATACTGCAGGAAAAACAGTCAGTCAAAAACACTGTGTTGCTAAAGTCAAGGTTTTTCAGATGTGTTTGTAGCCAAACTAGAATTTCTAGTGTTTATTTTGTTTTTCAGGAAGTAAAGCAACTTGTTTGGAAAAACCTCAAGACAAAAAGTGGTCCCATTTAGAGGAATGCAGCTGTGGTTGTATTTTCTTCCTTTGAGATGTTCATTGTCAGTCATGACACAATGCAATCATCAATGTTGGAAAAGCAGCCACACAGAGCTTCACAATGTAACATGGTCCAGTCATGTCCTGCATATGACTAAGCCCTTGAAGAAGTTTCTTAAACAGGAGCGTGATTGTTGAGAATATAGAACAAATCATAAATGTTTGTCATGACACTGACCAGACTTTTACTAAACTACCAACTGTAGCTATAAAAAAAATAGAAAATAAAATAGAATAAAAATAAACTAGAAAGTGATGAAATAGAATAAAAATAAACAAGAAAGTGCACTTTTTGTATTGCCTCTCCACAGTAACAACTCAAACATTATTGCAATCAAATCAAATACAAAAACCAGAACAGAACAGCAGGTTTGCACTCTTTGAAAGAATTATTAAAACACTGTCAGTGGATCTGGTCCCTCCATCTCTGCTCAGCTTTTATATTCATTGTATTTAGTTGTTCCCACTAAAAATAGATGTCAGTGTCATTTACTGTTTCTGCTGCCCTCAGAGATCCCTTTGTACTTTCAAAGCTCTTTCTGCCACTACATTTGCTTTTAGGCAGTGAATTTACCCAACAAAGTCCATTATTGCAGTATTCATACGTTATTTTGAGACTCCATCATTGGACATGCTACTCTGACTGGAAAATGATGTGCACTAATGGAAAGTAAGTAATTTGTGTCTGGTGAACTCAAACATACAACGCCACTGGTGTGATTAAAAACAATGGAAAAACAAAAATGGAGAGTGAGGCCAAAAACTAATACTCATCTGTTGGAAAAATAAAATAAAATAAAATAGTGAAATGTTTACTTGTAGCAGTCAAAAATGTTCTGTATAAAGGATACAGGAGCACAAGGGAGTATGTAAATCTTCACTTTAGCAAAATAACATTAAATACTCAGTATCAAAATTGTAAGGTTGTGATTTTCTATTCTGGGGAAATATATTGTTTGTGAGAAAAAATAAATAAATCTGACAGAATTAACTGCAGAAACCAGCCTAAATCTGACCTCTGACATGTCAGGGGTGGTTAATGCTCTGAATTGACCAAATGTACAGTATGAGTGAGAAAGCTTTCTGTTTATACGAGGCTCTGTGATGGGCTGGTGTAGTGTCCAGGGTCTGCCTGGCCCTGGTCTGTTTACTGCTGTGATTGGCTGCTGCTCCCTGAGCAACCCTGAAAAGGTTTGGCAGTGGAAGAAGAATGAATCGCTTGTTGTAATAAAAAAGTGAACTCCCTGTGGCTCAGTAGTTAGGGTAGTCACTTTTTTGGCCAGAGGATGACTGTACCAACAGCATACTGTCAGTAGATGAATAGCAAACTCCTCAGAGTAAAGAGCATCTGTGCTAAGTACAGCCCTGCACATGAAGATTGAAATAAACAACCTGTGCATCTTTGATGAGGTCACCCCCTGTCTAAAATATCAACAGGATCAAAATTAAACCATTTAAATGGATCAGAGAAGCAATACCACGTGGGCTGATACATTCTGACTCCGGGCTGGAGGTTGACTTCTGTGTTAACAGGTCAGGCAACAAGAAGGAGAACGCTTCTAACAGGATCACATAAAAGTTAAGAACCTGAAAATGACTATTACAATTAACAATAAGTGCAATAATAAGACCCTGACAGAGGGCAGAGGCTGATAAGAAAAAAAACAGAAAACTAAATTGCTGCTTAAGGTGCGAAGCACGCTTCTGCAGTAAGCAAATGATTCGGAATATGTGGTGTTTTATCTTGAAGTATAAGAGACGCCAGCGGAATATAAAATGATAAATAAAACACAAAAGTCAAGAACGAGGGACATGGATTACTTGTCACGACGCAACACAAACCTTAATGTATCGCGTGCGGTATTTCGACAGTGTGGTAATAGCAGAGACAAGGCGGGAGATTAGACATAATTAATGATCGTTCCAAACACACCAGACACACACACACCTACGATAAAGGCACTGCAAGATCTCCACGGAGGCTGCGTGAGTGTAGAGATGTTTGGACACTTATCACCTCAACAATGTAACAAAACATGGATGTGAAGAAAAGAGGACAACACAGCTGGAGGGAGACACACACGGCCACCGAATCCAGGAGGTTTAGTTTTATCATTAATGCCCACGGGAGAAAACAACTCACTTATGTTTTATACAATGAAAATATCTTTTTCTTCACTCTGCATATATATTTCATGGCTTGTTGTTTAGTCCATGTGTGTTTGCATTTTTCTCATCCCTTTTATTTATCCTTCCTGCCAAGTACTGCACTGACAGCACACAGACTGTATTCCCCAGTGAGCTCTGCCATCACTGAGGTTTGCCAGGCCATCTTTCTTTGGAGAATGGCCCCCAGGTCTTATTTCACTTTCAGTTTTTCTTTTTTTTTTTTTTCTCCTGTTTCCTGGTTGTCATTATTTAGAAGATTTGTTTGTCCTTTGCTTTACAGTAAATCTGTTTTTTTTCCAGCATTGTGCAAACTCTTAGTTCAACCCTAGAGTTATGATTGAAATGTTGATTCTTACAGATCTATATTTATTACAGTACGAGGTCAGTTCACTCTCAACATTGATCCAAGTTCAAATGATACACTGTGTTATTCCATCAAATCACCAGCAGTAGGAGGCCGCACTCCAAAAAAACAAAAACCTGAGTAACGTGGACTGTGGCCACACATGGAGGCACGGAAGATCAATGAGAGTGCTTTTTTTTCTTTAAACCAGCAGGTTTGTCCTCCAGCAAGAACAGAAATGATCTATGTAGATCTCATTAGCCCCCCATGATGACAGACGTACGACCGAATGATTAATGACCCGCAGGAGAAACGGAAGAATTATTGACGTGACCTTTAGGGATGCCTCTGTTCAGGGGAGGAAAGATCCTCGTCCTGAATGAAATGGTCCACTCTTCTACTCTGACATTTCCACTCCCACTAGAACCCCCTCCCTTCACCACTCTGCATTTCAAAACCAATGCAAGGAAATGAAACCTATATTTCATAACATAAGAAATTGTGCGTAGTATCCGTTTGGTCCATGACAGACTGCTGTAGTTAGTCACATCTGCAGTCTCCGGTAAAGTGGGAAATTCACCTTCAATAAAATTAGGGCTGAATAATCATCGGCCTAATACATTTCCTGGACCAATCCTTTGTGGGCAGAGTGGTGAAAGTCAATAACGACAGATTGTGTCATCTCAGATGATGAGGTTTTAATGATGGAGAGCCGTCCAGTCACCTTTCCACAACCCCCCAGAGATGGAGGACCTCCAGCACGGAGCAGATACAGAGAAGGAATTAATTTAACATTATGTTTGTGAGTGCGTGGGCGCGTGTGAGTGCGCTGTATGTGGAGGAGGCAGTGGAGCTCAGACATGTGATATAAGGAGGAGGTGTCGGGAGGAGCGAGCCAATGGGGATACAAGATCATCAGTGATCTTTTCTGAATATATTTCCATGACATACACGAATCGGTGACAAGGTAATAATGAAAGAGGTGGAGAAGGTGGGGGGAGGAGAAGTGATGAATCTAGGGAAATGCAGGGTAAAAACAGTAGGAACCAAAGTAGAAGGCAGAGGCTGATGGACAGGAGGAAAGAGAGGCAGAATTGAAAATGAGAGAAGGAGGAGTATTAATGAAGGAGGAGTGAAGGGTGGGAACGTTTACTGATCGACGCTGTTACAAGACCCTGCAGTTAATTGGTTTGAACCGACACAGATGTTTGCATTCTGCCTTAGGCCCAAACACACCTTCCTACGTTCTGCTCTGCCTCCTCACACAGCTCAGAACTTCATCGATTGCACTGCTGCTGCTTGTTTCTTCTGCTTCACTTTAAATATCCTGACCTGCCTCAACTGGGGCGACTAAGGAGCACCAGCGCCATTGATTTGACACACCAACTACTTCTAACAAGTCTCCGTGAACAAAGCACACATACTGTACTGTACGACAGATAATTGGCAGATGTGGACAGACACAGGCCTGCCAGTCCGAAAGTCAGAATACTTTGGTTGGTAAGTGATCTGGTCAACAAGGGTTGAACTACAGTAAAAAAAACCAGCTAACTGAGGCTAAAACAGAGATCACGATCAGGATATTATTCATTATTCAAAAACTCCATCCATTCATCCTCCCTGTCTCATTTATTCAACGTTAAAAACACTAAGAGCTGGGGTTTGATCTGCAAAGGTCTGAGGAGTGAAACCTCACACAACAAGAGCTTTCAGGCCTGACATTTTCAAAATTGCTCTAAGTGCAAATGGTACTGTATATACACAGTGTAGACATAGACAAGGTCTGGACTTTGAAAACAGCCGATGTGTACTGTGTTCAGGCTGACGATGATTTGGTGGTGATGATTTTTATATATCCTTCAATGCAATTGAATTATTGCAAAACATCATTGCATTAGTGCAGTAGTCCTGCACAGAGACTCCTCATTAGTGACTCCTCAGAGGGTTACTGTGTTGACGTTCATGATTGTCCACTAACATGCACCACTAAAGTTTTTTTAAATCCTAGAAAAATATATAAAAGTAAAGAGAAAAAACTCTGTTCAAACGTGTGTAAACTTTGCCAAGGTCTGAGACTCATTTCAATATATTAACGATAAGAAGAAACAAAAAAAAAAAAAATCAGATTCATTATGTATGCCAACCTCCACTCCACCCTTACGGAAAATTCATGAAAATCTATTCAGACTATCAAGCAGGATTTTAATAAACGGCCAGATTTAAAATAGATTTTTCACTCATTCAAGGTAACGGTTTAATTAATGCCATGTAGGAAACAGAGCAGTAGCCCTCAAAGATCCATGTTCTGAGTCAGAACAGAAATCAGCAACAGTTAAAGATATTTATCAACGAGGCATCAAATTGTGCTACTGTCTGTTAGCTGTCATGAAGCACAAACATCTTCACTAACATGAGGTCGAACAGAACAGATTGATTTTTGTCCTAAAGCTATGTATCCTTCATGTGCAGCTGTTTATGGCTTAACCTCATACTAATCTCCATATTGACTGACCAAAAATTCTAGACTGCTAAACTAAAAATGTTTTTACTTAATCGAGGATTTTTAACTGACAAACTAAATCCTTGATATTGTGGTCGAGCTCGAGGCTAAAGAAGCTGAAAAGGGAGCTGTTTTGTGGGCAAAGGTTTGTCAAAGTCTTCCTTCCAAGCGCCGCTGGTCAAAATTCAAACTTTTACACATCAGTCAGGAAAATTTCTAAGTAATATAATCTTTTTTTTTGCACTGCATTATTGACTGTATTTTAAGGGAAACTGGAGAGTGTTCAATAGAGATGGGATCCTGAGGCAACATCGCTAAAAAACAAGGTCAGAAAAAGATTCTTTCTTGTATTTACTGGATGTACATTTAGAAAGTATTATTATGTCTTCACCCTGACAGAAATACTTCAAACTTAACAAAAATCACTTTTTCATTTGAATGCATCCATATCTAAATAAAACTAGACACAGCAGTTGTCACCAGCACAAGAAAACACCACTTAAAAAATATTTGGAGTAAAGTTAACCAGTACATCTACTTGCCTCTCAGTGGTACCACACACAGATAGTTTTTTTTCTGATTAAGCAATTTCAAACTCCTCTAATAGCAGCCTTGATGAATAGAAGTCATCAATCACCACACATCCAGTTTTATGTGCTGCAACTGCTTTTCACTGATGTTTGACAATAATTATAATGTTGGGATTCGTCTGATGCTGCTGCACACTGTCATTATGTACACAGCCACCACAGTTCACATCAGATAAATCCTCAATGTCAAACCCCTGGGTGTTGTTTTGATAGAGGACAAAATATGTCCTGGATGAGTTATGTCCCGCTGAGACACCCACTTGGATTTATAGGCCCCCGTCCAGCTGCCTGTAACACTGAAAAATGACAAATCAGCATATAAATGACCGCTTTATTGAGAGACCTAAGGAAAACATCAAGCCACCGGTCCATTATATTAATTAGAAACGCCCTTGCCACGGCAGGAAATGGCTTCAGTTGAGACTCCGGTCGAGTTGTGATAAATGAAAGGTCGGGATATGAATATAGGCTCGGCCAGTGACACAGTGGAACATGTGAACAACTGCTCCCTTTTGTTTATACTGACCTTGTAATTAATCAGACAGAGGCCGCAACGGTGGAAAAGGTGGGAGACAGGGTGGAGAAGTGGGAGGGTGATGGAGGAGGATTCCCGTCCCCTAAGAACAGACAGGGAAATACCAAGTGTATGCACTGGGCTAAACGATGTCGACAGAGAGATGAACAACTACCAGAAAAAGACGGGTTTATCGCTTCAACCTCTTAAACTTATCAACAAAAAAGACGAGAAAAAAAAAAAGATCGCTTCAACCTCTTAAACTTATCAACTGTAGAATTCAGTTTACAAACTAACCTTTTTTTCACGTTACTGCTAATGTCACTGACTGAGAAAATGTGAAGCAAATCATAGTTTGAATACCTGTGGAAAACATAACGCACGTTTCAAACACTGATAAACCTGAAAATAAAAGCCTGATAAAAATCCTTCGTCAGCAACGCAATAAAAAAACTAAGATTCGGCTGTATTTTAACTTAAATTAAACTCATAAAAAGAAATAATTTCCAATTAATCGTGAGTTAAGCACGGACACGGCTGTGATTATTATTGTTTTTCTAATCGATCAACAGCATGTGCATGTTATTATTTACACTGTTTTTTTTTCTTCTCGCTGCTCTGTAAACTGTGGGCTTAAGTATTATTTACACAAATATGCAGCTGAAAAATAAACTCATTATAAATGCAACACTAACCCTGAGGCTTGTTTATTCTGAATTGCCCACCCTTTTAAAAATGCATTAACGAGCAAGGTTAAACATGCAAACTGTTGATAATTTGCATAGGAATTAGTTTGATCAGTATTTCTTGCAAATATAAGAGTGTCATGTGCAGTGTCATATCAGGGCATATAAAAAATACCAAAATATAACCAGATTATTCATAGATTATTTCCAGTTGTTAAGATATTAAACTATATATCCATATATGTAGCCCTAGGTTTATTATATGGTTGATGGCAGGACAGAAAGACGCACAAAAAGTTGGAGAAAAAGATAATCGGACAGATGGATATCCTTTAAAAGAAAATACCAAACCAATTACAAACTTTTATTTTTCGTAAATGTCTGAGGGTTTACCATAGAGAGCGTATATATCGACAAAGTGTCTAGGCCTCTGCTGCAAATGGGCAATTTACAATTCCCTGGTTGAGTGAGTTTACAATCCGAAAAAGAAAATGTCAACAGAGAACAGGGTTTGTTACACAGTCTGCATAATATTCTTTAGGCTCTGCAGCTGAATACAGAGTTTGTATTTACGCTCACCTGTTGGGGTTTGAACTCTAAAATTCTGCCCCGCCTTTTTGATGCTATCTCATTAATTTAACAAACACTAAGCACTAGGTCATGTGCACGATATTTGTGCATGGGCCCCTGTGCGTGTGTGTTTGTGTTTGTGCATCTGGCACGTATGTCATAGTAATACAGTGGCCCCATCTGGACCTCACACATGGGCCTGACTGTTCGACCTGTCAGGATATGAATGTGCTCCTGACACTCTGTGCATGCTAGCCTGCACACGCAAACGTGCGGATTTGCTGTAGACAGAGGTTTGTGACTCGTCAGCCATGGGGAGAGATTTAACAACCTGCACCTGCTTCCACAATGACTCACAAGAAAGACAGAGAAAAAAAAGAAGAAAAAGAAAATGACACAGAAGAGAGTATGGATATGGAGATACAAATATAACACAAAGCCCAAAGGAAATAATATCCATGCCAAGTCAAATCACAAAAAAGTTCACTTTTTCACTGCCAAACAGCATATATACTGCACATGCTGGTGCTCTGTCTGTTGCACTGTCTACTTCCAAAGGTGGGAAGAACATGATATATTTTTGACCTGGCTTAGAACAGTGGTCCACACATGAACCGAGAGAGAAGCACACAGACAGGCCGATGGATACTAAGGTATGAGTGACTTTTTCTACATAAAATTTTATTTTATTTTATACAGAGCCTGGTCACAAACACATTGTTTCAGTTATACGTATTAATATTTGTACAATGTATGTATTTATTATATTTTTCTACTCTAAATATATCTTTGATTGAAGTATAACTGACATGATATTTTACTGATTTACAACACACCCCACCTTTCTTTTAACTTTATCTACATTTAATAAACTTTTTATTTATAGGAATTGACACAAAACAATTAGCCTAGCCTGAATATGTGTGTTGTGATGGTTTACTCTATTTCATTGTGCTTTACTCAGCAATATTAATACAGGAGTGTGTGTTAATTTGATTAAGAGCTGTGATTGCTTTCTGACACGCTTATATTAAAAGAGATCAAAATAGTTTCGTTTTATTTACATCAATCTTTCAGATCAACCTGATGGATGACTAAGTCTTTGATAAAACACTGATCCATTATAGAAAGAAGGAAAAAAAGCGAGATTAACAACCAAATATATGACTCCTAGAGGAGAGTAAAAGAAATGCACGTGTGGTGTTTTCAAAGGGGTCATTTTTTTAAACTCCCCTTTATCTCTGTTTTGCGGTCGGTGGAACATAACAACATGATCGAGACCTAACTCACTTATGGTGGCAGCCGTTGGCTGCTGCTGAAAGACTAATCAATTTAGCCTTTTTCCTTCGACGTGGCCCCGCCATGCTGCCCATGACTTCGCAAAACATTCAGCTTGGCAGCTCAGAGGGCACTGGCAGGCTGCAAAAGAAAACTTTGCAAAACAAGGACTGGAGCCCAATGAATGAACTCATTTTCTGCCCCCTGCGTACTGTCTCATTTGAATTGGCAGAGTGACACAATGCAGTGCTGTGCTGAGTTTTGTATTCCAACATGGAGACTTTGCGGTGGAAAATACGACCGGGTTCTCCTCATGGTATTCATCACGCCCAAAGCCATATTAGAACATTCATTGTGGGTCTCATTTCAGTTTTTGTAGGAATGGATACCGTAAAGGGGGACGGACTTAATAAACTGGACTGTTCCTCTGATAATGATGTAAATGTTAATGTCTTTTCACAGCACCGGTTACTTCAGCATTTCTTTTTGTGGTGAGGGGGTTATGGACTCATTTTTAAGCAGGCAGAGCTCATTAAACTTGGACGGTTGGAGAATGTCCTGCTCATTTCTCATATCATGGTACAGCAGCTGACAAAAACAGCCAGGTGGCACCATCACTTTAATAGACTTTACTGCTATTAAAACGGGATTTCCTGTTAAATGTTGCTTGCACATCACAGTCAGTCATTTTTAGTTCCAAGGAGTCCAACACACTAAGACCACAATAAAACCCAACCCTACCCTGTCACAAAAACTACACCACGGTTTAAAAGAAACAGAATACACCAACGCTCTCAAACGCTCACACGTACACTTGGATACGCACGTCCAAACCATTTCCTTTGGCTGCCTCGCTCACATAAAGCACTCACTTTCAGCCGACTGACAAAATGGAGCCGCTCAGGTGGAATGATTTACCTGTGGAACGGCAGGATACAGTTTGAAGAGCCACCATTTTTCACTCGAGGCTGACAACATCTCCCAAGAAATTATGAAAAAATGGAGAGCACAATCTCGATAGCAAACATAGTCAGTTTTTACTGCAGCGCTCCGCTGTACTTTATGATGCTTTTCCTGACGTTGTTGATGGAATTCACATACACTAAACATTCTCACGAAAACCAGACAAGAGGAAACTTTAACAATTAAATATAACTTAAACTAGTCAACATTTTTACTGTCAATAAATACTGTTATACATGCAAATCAAGAAAAAAAATCTTTGTTTTTCTATCTACAAAAAGGTTATCAGCATTTACCAAGTTAACTGTTGTTTCTAGTGTAGATTGCTAGACGTTCACTTATTGACTCATATTTAACTACTACAGTTTTCAAGTTCTCAAAAGGAGCTGAAGCTCATCCCAGATAACATGGGGCAAAGGTCAGTTCACCACTGTCCTTCATGGACACACACACACGTATAATACAACATGAGTTATCTTTCAACATTAACTCAACCACAGGACATCGAAGGAGTCACAGAATCTTCTGAACACTATTATAGGAGGAACCGTCACATGTGTTTTATATCCCTACCACACACACTGAAACACAAACACACACTTTCTACAACCTTTAATGTCCTTCATCTACCTCTGACGCAGGTTCCCATGACAACACTATCAATACGAGTCTGACCAGGGTCAGAACTCTCTCTTTGCACTGGTCCTGACATTTGTGGCTCAGTCTTGTTCCCATTCACTGCTCAACACTTTATTCCTGGTTGGAAATATTCTGTTGTCATTTTTTTGTGTGTCTTTTCACACAAATTGCATGAGCACATTGACTTACTCAGTTTGACTCATTAACATCCACCTGACCTCCGGCTCTCCTGTGAACGCTCGGGTTTTTCCAATCAAGGGTGCAATTCTCTGAATGAAAAACTCAATAATAATTCTGTAGCATGTGCTTTTTCACAAATAACCAATCAATGTTATTTTCCAGAATTGTTTATAACCAAAACTGCAAAACAAAAACGAAAATGAAACTAAATTTAAGCTGGACCGATATGCAGTTCAATCAATTCACTAAATGCCAACTGCACAATAAGTAATGAATTTAGAGCAACAATCAGGGATTTACTCAAATGGAACTCAAATTACTGAGACAAATGG
>NC_024326.1:3807264-3813409 GCF_000523025.1 Cynoglossus semilaevis
GCAACGGCATAATAGACTTTGGCTTTTTTTAAACAATACGCAGCTCATCAATTATATGGAGAAACGGCTGCAGCGTTCATTTTACTGTAGGAATGTGTTACTGCTGTTTCATTGTCATTCTTTACCAACTGCATAATTTACAGAACAATTTAATAAAATATCAGTGTTCAGGAGAACCCAGAAAATGCTGTGTTACATGGGAAAAGTATAGCATTGGTCAATGTCTATAACTGTGTGACTGCCTTTTTTAGATAATAGTGTTTGTGTTATCCTGTTAATCCAACTCATACAAGAAGCTTTTCTGGGTCACAGTCTTAACAAAAATCACAACGCAGCCTGCCCAAACCTGTCCGCCTGGTGCCTTTGTCAATCCTAAACCCACTGATAAGGCTGTTAGTCAACTTTCCCTCTGCTGTGCAACTCCAACAAGAACATTGACGACAGAAAATTGTGTTTGACTGTAAATCACATTTTAATGTGGCCATTTAAAAATGGCAGAGGTGATTGATTTTACAATGTTAGACGAGAATTAATTCAGAAAACTCTGCATACCTTACTTGTAACTCTAGCCTGAAAACGCTGTCGATCTTGACCCAATAACACTACAGAACATTAGCTTGTTTAATAAATGTCACTTCATAATCCATGTTTTTGTCTCGTTAACAGATAAGATTTATGAGATAAATGTTCTACTTTTATATAACTATTACTCGGAAAAGCACATTTTAGAGGCCAGTCATGCAATGTCATGCCATTTATCTGCCTCTCCACTGTGCTTTGATTATCTATCAGCATGAAGAATCAGTTGTTTCAATGACATGACTGGCCGTCCCTGTTGTCTGCCAAATGGAAACAGAACAGTGACATCCCCAGAGGAGCTTAATGATCCACAAAAAACTCTCTCTCTCTCTCTCTCTCATCTGCACATATCGGTACACACACAAACATTGCCTGTAAACACTGTCAGGCGCACACACACACGCAAACACACTCAAACCCGCACAGAGACAGCTGCTTATTGATCATTGTCAGATCTGTCTATAGACTGGAAACAAGCCTCTAAGCCACACAGAATTTAGGACAGTGATTAACACAGTCAGGGCCAGCACCAACCCACACACATTCAGAGAGAATCGCCAATACCTCCAACCAAAAGCACACAGGAAGAGAGAAGGTCGCTGAGACTGAAGGACATGTGAGCAGGAGCAGGAAGCTCTCGTCTGGTTCACCATCTCGTCTGCCATTGGGCAGTTTTGACATTTGAGACAATTTTTTGGCAGAAATGCCTGACCAAAAAAGTCACAGAAGAGGAAAAGATTATGAAATTTAAAATATTAAGCACAGCGACAAGAACACATTCAGTCAGGCAGGAGTGAACTGTGTGAACCCCACAGCTGCTGTAGACAAAGGCATGAAATTTAAACAAAAAAATCGGTGAATGAAGCGTTTGGTCCCAGCCAAAGAAAAAAAAAACAAACAACTTCAGTTGTCTGGACAAGGCATTTCAAGTTTTTGGATGGAAGCTGGAGGAGCCCATCTGCCTGTCTGGCCACCGCACTGACAGTGATACTGTGTGTGCAAGATGGTGCCAGAGAAGTGAGGAAAGAGATAGGATGAAAAGGACATCAAAATTCAGTAAAATTCAGTGTATGCAAAAAAAGACTGACAATGGAGTCTGTCCTAATGATAGCTGGAACAGTCGGATGTGACAAAGGAATAATTATCGTACACGTTCATTAATGTTGCTGCTCGTTTATTAAAGTTTGTGGTGGAATTTAATATCTTTCATTAAACAGATCACAGATGGACAGTCGAGGAATTCAATTGTGGATCATGACAAAAGTTAATGCAGTTACCTGAAGTAGTTCATATTCCTGTATCACAATCTATTCATTTAAGGTGCCTGCTCAGTCTGCAGCGCTGCATTTCAACGCTCCAGGCTGTTCAGCTTAATTGCATATGATGCCTGCTTCCTGGATTGGTGGCACAAACACCTGAGGTTTTCGAGTGATGAAGTTAAATGTGCTGGCAAAGCAGCTCCAGGGGCATGAAGGAGATGGGTAAATTGGAATCACATGAAGATGAGCTGGCAGCTACAACGCTGACAGTGAGTGACACATTGGGAGCCATCAACATCTTGTCTGGCGAGCAATTATTACATGGAAACTTCAGATCTAAACAATCAACTAATTCAGAAGTGAAGCAGAGTTTCTTACTGTCACAGATTTGGACGTCATCGTGATGTTGACCACCTGTCACACAAATATGTCAGACCAATATTCTGGGAGATGAACTGGGATGCCGAGAGGCAAATCAGACTTATTTATTATTTTTCCTGTAAGTGGATATGCAGTGTGAAACTTTACTAATGTATCTGGGCTGTAAATACATATCAAATGTCCCCATGACAGAACCAAATGTGAAAGAGAGTAAGTTCAAATCTAGTCTGTCCTTTGGGTCAAATTATTAATGATTTCACTACATCATGTTTAAACTGCTGCAGTGTCTTTTCAGAACGTGACTGTTCGACTTTTTAAAAGATCTAACAAATGCTTCACATGTCTGGTTCTAAATCTAACTTGATTTTAAATTATTTAAAAATAAGATAAGAGTGTTCTCTGAGATCTGCTGATCATTTGCTCTTTTATATATCTATAAATCTTCATCTGATTGCCTGATTGACTGTTATAAAATCACTAGAAGGTAAAAGAAAGAAGTGATGTAAAAAAAAAAAACATGTACGATGTAATAACACTTGGTGTGAGTTGATCCATGTACAATGTAATAACACTTGGTGTGAGTTGATCACTGCTTTAGTGTTATGTAATATAACAATAATATATTCCGTTTATATTGACAAAACTATGAAACAGGTTCAAGATTGACCGTGGCCCTTCACTGCCAAATCTAATTCACATGACGATCGAGTAGAAATAATTGCTTATGCCATTTTTAGGACACGTTTGAGAATACACTCTTCTAGAAGCAGAGAGAAAAGACATTAGATATTAGATGGTCTAATGACCTTGACCTCGGAAAACATCATTCATCACAAGTGATCATCCTGAGAACGGACACTCCAGTGGAGTGCTGCACTTGGCTGTGTCACATCAGCCACAGCAAATCAAAGGCTCCAAAAGAGTCCCTGGAGAGGAAGCCGAACACAATACTTCCTGACAGGTGATTTGTGGGAGAGAGGTTGTCTGATCCTGGAAACACACGTACGTTTCATTATCCAGGGTGTGTACCTTGCATGAACACATCCGGGCCCAACCTCGTGTCCTAGATTTCATTTCATTTGTCTCCACACAGCTACGGCCTCCTCGCCCCAGAAGGTTTCGATATTCCCTGATTACTCCTTTGTGCTGTCGCGGTGAAAATTACAAGGAGTTGTAGCTAAAATTAGTGACCTAGTGAAAGGTAGAGTGACAGATAGTAGAGGCCTGCGTGTTGTTAAACAAGTACCTGTGAACCTTTACAGAGTAATTTGTTTCTTTTTTAAGCAGCCATGTCAAGTGCTTTTATTTAAGCCTAATATCGTACGTCCAGGAGAGAAGTCCGTGAGTGATATTGCGAGTGAGAGTTAACAAAAGGTAAGTTGAAAGGTTTTTCCCTGAATTTTCCTGGTAAGGTGGGATTTCACCCAATTTCAAGCATGGCTGACTCCATAGGATTCCTGCATCTCATTTAAACCATCCTCCAGAAATAACATTTATGCTTTCAGTTACATGGTTTCCTGCATCAATGCTCTTATCCAACACCTGCATTTGGAGCAGCTCGGTATTGTCAGAAGTAAATCCAGGTTTTCTATACAAAAGGAAAAGTAATAATTGAAAACCCTGCATTATATCCTTGGACAATATAGGATATAGATCACAGCAGAGTAGTCCGTCCATTAAGGTAGTAATGGCAAAATCTAATAGCAAAAGGCCAAAGGGAAGGTTTTCTTTCATCGGTTACTACAAGATAATGATGCAGGTTTTTGATGTGCAGTTCCATCCTCCACAGAGAGAGCCTTCTTCTGAGCCAAACACCTTTCCATTTGGCACTTTTTCCCTCCTATGTTACTACCCTCTGAACGGCTACGGCTACTCCTGCTGCTGCTGCTGCTGCTGCTGCTGCTGCTGCTGCTGCTGCTGGATTCAAACCTGTTCCATTTGCAGGCTCGTGGCCTATCTCGACCACAACACATGACATAAAAGAGCATTCATCCAGCTAACAGCGTCTCTCACTAACCTGCTACACTCTCTGCACTGCTCTTGCTGCTAATTAGAAATGAACAGGGTAATTAACCAGCTTGTCTCATTGTTTGAGATGGAATATGTCCCTGTCGCATCATTTAGTGCCTTTTGTTGTCAAGTTGCAGTGGAGTTTCCTTTCGGTTGGATTGTGCGAGCCTCACAGGCGTTTGATTCTCACCTCCAGCCTCTAATGTTCAGGTTAGAACACATGAATGTCAAGGAGTCAAGGAAGGAAGGAAACGGATTCAAATTGAGAAATCAAAACCTGTCAGCAGACAAGTGTGAAAAGGAAAGGGGGGGCAGAAAATATGAATGGAAATACTTAACATAACTGGGTGAATCGTCGACTGCAATTTGCCAAGAACATTAATCCTTCTTGGTTGACTGATAAAGTGTTGCCTTCATGTGTTTTAAATTGGTATTTAGATGGATATGTAATTCAACAGAATGTCACTCTCAAGGTTCAAATCGCAGTAAAGTCTGAAGACTCTATCTGGAAAAATCTGCCTTGAGCTGAAAAGTAGTCAAAGCAGTTACTATTTCAATAAATGATCCTAGCTGTCAATGATTAAGACTTTAATGCATGTTCTTAATAACTACTGCATTGATAAAACACAGGGATTCAGACAGAATCAATGCTTCATTTTCTGTGATTAACAAACAAACTTCTTCACCCTTCCTCCACAGATATTACTATTTAAAGTTTTTTTTTATATATATTTACTAATGGTTTGTGTATATTTTAACAAACTGATGTTTATTGTTATTATATATCAGATGTTAACTGAATAAAGTCACGGTCACAAACTAAGTTTCAACTTTGACTTCATTTAATGTAGTTTCTGAGATATTTTTATCTTCGGCTATATGCTAACCTTTTGTTTTGTTGCACAAAAGTACTTCAACAGAGTCAACCATCTTAGGACAATTAAAATGCGTTAAAGACAGGAATAGTGTAACTGCAGTAAATTTGTTTTCCAAATAGTGAAAAAAAAGGAGCATGCATTAATTTTATTCACATTGATTTGATTATTGATTTTTTTTCCAGAACTTTAGCAACTGCTCTGGGAGCCAAGCTGTGACTGAACACAGTACATCAATACTAAAAGAGACGGCGTTTCCTGCACAACAGCTTGTTTTTTGGAAAAATGGGAGGTAAAACAACGTTCGTTTTTAAAAACTAAAACACAACCTTACAGTGTGTAGTATAGGACCCGTCTCTGTCACACAGCCACAGTACAATTTATAGGTTTCTTTCTTTCCAACTTTCTTTCCTTCTGCATTAAACTCACATATAGTCAAAACGTGGAACACGCATTTTGGTTCCCTTCAATCATCCGGCTGATCACAGAGGAAGTCGGTGAGATGGAAAATAACACAGTCAACAATGCATGCGATATCGATGTGCCAAACTACCACTGCCTATTAACTGTAAGTGGGTTTGACTTCTGCTCATTTCCCCACTTGTGCACGTATTGGAATGGCCCACTGCTGCAGGGGAAACAGGAAGTACATGGGCAAAAAAAAGGGAAAAAGTCTCTGGGCAACACTCTACATTTCTCTGCGAGGAATCAATGATGTCTGCTTAATTACTGGGTGAATTTAATCAGAAGCACAGCAGTAGTTACTGCCCTGTGACCTAGTAGCGATCACTGACTCATTCCCCTTTTATCAGTGCATGTTCAAAAACATTCAGAATAATCAAAAGTAAAATGATGTGGTTGTTTCAGAGGGTGACAAAAAAAAGACCGCTATTCACCTTCACATATTTAATTGCTGCTGCCGTGGTAATTGTTAGTTTAATTGTCTGCGACACTCAGTGACCTAGGCATCAGTGTACTGATTAATGCTGCATCACATCAAGATTAGTCTCAACATCAGTTGATTAACATTTCCTGCCTGCT
>NC_024326.1:3813442-3856361 GCF_000523025.1 Cynoglossus semilaevis
GCACGTTTGTACTAGTGCCACCTTGGGGTGATTAATACAATGCTCCCTATTGTTTTTATGTTTTTGTTTTAGTGAGAGTTTAGTGTTAGTCTCACCAAAAGACCAAAGGCATTATATAGTTATAAAAGTATCTAGTACTTCTATCTCAGTATTAGAATGTAAAAGAGTTCTCTCATCCTATTATGTTCAAATAAGTCCACAGATGTCTATCTGCGCTGGGCTTATTACATTAATTCAACTTCTGAGGAAACACCTCGGGCTGTAATTCACAGCAGGAAAGTCAAAGCAGTTGAATGAGAAACGCTGCCTCACAATGGAAAAGTATTTACAGCAGCAGATTTAGAGGCAAGGTCGACTGTTTTCTCTGTTGTAATAAGTCTTTTCAAATCTGTGACTCATGTATGGAAACCGCCGTCCTGAAACCACCATCACCACTGATCCATCCTCCACACCACCAGCTTTGACTTACTCTGAGCAACCGTTGCTTCATAACTCGTGTATAGGGTTTGTTTACACCACTGTTGGACCAATGCTCTGTACAGCAGAGCCAACAGAGATAGTGAGGGTAGAAATGTCTAATGTTTGCATAGCATAAAACAAAAGGGATTCATTTAGAAAATTCAAACGTGCTCTTTTTGAGCACCTCCCTTTAAAACTCTCTCATCATTTCACTTCAACCACTTTTAAATTTCTAAGCTGATATTTAACTAATTGTAACATTAAAATGACAGTGACTCTTCCTCATACAGTTTAAGGACAGTTTCAAATAAGCAATGCCTTTTAACATGTGATTTTATCACAAATGTGTCTTTATACTTGAGTAATTTGTAAATACTGATTTTTTTTAGGTAGTTATCAGTCAAGTCAGTGGTTTAAATACTGATCCACAGTACCATATGGTACATGGTTAAAGCACCTGACTAGTTCTTTCAAAATGTTCAGATCACACATTTATACGCACATTTACTAAATACATCAGTATCCATGTCCTGTTGTACTAAGATACACCCCACTGTGCCTATTACTCAGTGTGAAAACATCACCACAACAGTGCTGGAGTGCATTTTTAGTTGAAAATTCTAATCAGAATGCACATTCTATGGAAGCATGCTAATGGCACAACTGCAGCAGTTATAATAGCTCAGTGTGTGCTAAGCACAAGAATGGCCTTTTTTTTTGTGCCAGCTCAGGTCAAATTAAGTTAATGGCACCATTCTGTTAAATGGCAGACAGATGGAAAGTTCACAGAAACAAAGGGCTGCCATTGTTCTTAATCACATGTGCAATTAACTGCTGCGTGAAGGTGCTGACTTGATTGTTTAGCGATAGACACTTCAATTCAAAAAAGTGATTTTTAACATCAAATTAGCAGCGATCCTGGTGTGAGAGTGGGCTTTTAATGACCAGCATGAAGGGTAATAGAAAAATGAAACTCTGCGCGCTGTCAGTGGGGTGAGACGTGAATTGACACACATGGTGTGATGAAACGTCACAAAGCTGCAGGACGGTTCCCCAGGTGAATTTTCAAAAAGCTCTTCATAATGAATCCATCTGATTGGTGTTCAAAGAAATCTGTCACTTTATGACATGAATATGAATGAAACTCCTTTTTTATCAGAGTGAGTCAATCATGTGGAACTCATAATTCTACACTAAGATGACTAAAACAGAACAACTTTTCTGTTGAGCTGTGTTGCAGATTGTCGTTTAGGTCTTTGTAGACATTTTTAAAACAAAGCACACACCACTATCTAAAGCTTTGCCATAATTCAATTGCCATGCCTTTTTTTCTGAAGTAATATTTGAACGGAGCTCAATTTTAAACCTTAGACACAGCAAACAAACAGGTTGTGACCTGGTGCATAGCATCACCCGGAAATCTGAAAAGTAGGAATTCTCCAATGAAAACACTGCCTACAAAGTGTTTCGACTTAAAAGAAGAACAAAGTCTATCCAGAGAGATAGAGATTTGTTACTTAGTTTTTCTCATGGATATTGGTTTTCATTTGTCAATGAATCACCTCGATGGAGAACAGAACATTAAGCCAATTATCAAAACCAAAACCATGCAGACTTGGTGCCGGGACTGTACAAACTCAGTTAATTCCCAGACGTACAAGAATCAAATAATGTCTGCTTCCTAATGCAGATAAACAGAGGAAAAGCAAATTTACCCTGCAGCGAACGCTGTCTCTGAGGCCAAAATGTTTGTATAACTGCACATCGTTATTAGAAGAATATGGAAAAGTTGAACTTTAACTTTAACTTTTTAAGACTTTTCTCTCCTGCAGTAGAGCAAAAATATTGGAGGTCATTTGAAACACTTCCTTCTCGAAGGACGGACCAACAGCATTCTGCTCGTTATTGATTATTACATACACACATACACGTGCAACCTGTTCCAAATCAGGTACTCTCTCACTCTTTCACTCTCTCTCACTCTTGGCCATTCTCTGTGCTGTGCAGTAAAAAAAAAAAAAAAACAACATAAGAGTAGGGAGTTGAAAGAGATGAAGGATCTTCAGACAATATTTCCCAGCACAAGACCTCTGGTGGAAGCAGGAGGAAAAGAATCCAAAGAGATAAAGAAAAATGAAGGATGAGGATGACATTTGCAGAAGAAGGTGGAGAAGCAGAGACCAGAAGAACGCCAAATGTTACAGAGCACTTGGAAGTGAAAGAATTTCACTTTTTAAACTAAGAGTCTTGGCTAAAGCAATTCATTAACATGCCACACCTAGCACCTCTGAGGACGAGAAGATGGAGGAGGATAAAGATAAAAATGGCTCAAAGAGATCCCCACAAGACTCCTAAAAAATGTTCCTGTTAAAAAGAAGACGAAGAAGACAAGGAAGATAAAGAACACTCTGGCAGCAGACACTTCCTCCCAATTCAACCCCATGTGCCCTCAATCTTTAAAACAGAGATACTTGCCACACAGATGAACTCTGAACTCCGGCTTTTGCTGGAAGCTCAGTGACACATGCCCGAGACTGAAATAAAGAAGAATATGTCTCAACAACCGACCGTGCGATAAAGCTATAAATCAGATTTAAAACTGTTATACTTTATCTTCCTGAGAGGAAAATGGACATGCAGGTGCAGGAGGGAAAACAGAGCCCTTGGCGCTAACTCACAGTATTTAGAGTGAGCAGTTCATATTTCTCTACTTCAAATTGTATGTCTGCTTGTTCATACTCCACCTTTCAACTTAATGTTTGACACAATAAAGACTAAATTCTTGGGGGAGTTGAAGGTCCAGTCTGTGCCGCTGACTGCCGTGTGCAGGTTGTGGGTGATCTACAGCGTGGTCTTTTTCCAGGCACTTTTACGGCCTGATCAATTGAGTGGTTAAATCAAAGGGCTTCAAAACAGTTAGGAAATACAAATGTCCTTCGTCAGTGGTCAGGGTAATGCAGACAGCTGCATTCTTAGACAGCCTGGTATCGATCCTTGTTTTTTCCCCCATTCTCAGCACTGTCACTCTGCACCAGTGACAGGGCTACGTATGTGAAATTTACAACTACTTGCTGGACTACACAAATACTGGAACTACTGTTGCAAATTAGCAGTTTCTGATGGTGGAAAGAAAAGGGAGAGACTTTTTTATTATTTCTTTTTTCTTTTTTAAGAAAGGGAAAGCTTAAGAGAAAAATACTTCCACTGAAAAAAATAGACAGTCTTCCTGATGAGATCAGCATAACTGGTGCATCCATTCCTCCATGTTAATGAAGTGCTTTGGTGATTGAGTCATCAACATCCATTATCTCCTAGATGTTATCTTACAGTTTTTTTCCCCTAAATTAATTCATTTTGGGAAGATGAATTACCAGGCCCTAAAGGAGTAATTCCCTGGGTACACACATATTTTCGAGTACTCGTATTTGAAGGACATACAATATATCGGCGTGGGTTTTGGCGCAACTCTACTTAATTTCCAAATCATTTTGAGTTCTAAAATGACCATGATTGAAAGTAGATGACACTCTGAGTAATTAAGTGATAAAAAATCACATTCCATCCCATGGTTCATGATGCCTTTTGACTAAAAATAGAAAGAATTTAAATGGAGGGCACATTAGCATAGCCATGCATGATCGTTCAACCTTTAAGAATTTTTTGCTCTGCTTTCAAATTTCAAGGGTTAGTGTTCTACTCTCGAAGTAGCAAAAAAGAATCATGGAGGAAATACTGCATCTACAAACAGGGTGACAGGTTTGAATTTTCAAGCAGGAAAAAGAGAATAAAAGAAAGGAAGAAAAACTACATCTGAATTATCCGCCGTCAGTGTTTATCAAAGATTGAACAGAAGTAGAAAGTAGAGATGCAACTGCATTTTTTTTTACATTTTACTGCTGCGACCCCTTAAAATCTTTTAGTTTTAGTTTTAAAAATACTTAGATACATGAGGTTTATTTCAGGACCATGGCCAGCTCCTGAGTGTTGATCATTCTTCTCCTTTATGTCAGAATGAAAGTAGAGATGCAACTGCATTTTTTTTTTTTTTTTTGGCTGATTCCAATTTTCAAGTGTAGTAAGTGTAAATTGCCAATACTGACTTTTGCCAATTACGATTTCAGTCAATTACAAGTAAAATGTTCTTCAAAACAAACATTTATTACAAATTAATTATGAAATTTACCACAATCTGCACTCAGTCACAGGTTCCCTGTGTTTTCAAAACAGCTTTCAAAATAAAGTGCTTGGAGACTGAAATAAAGCTCTAATATAAATAGGTTTCCAGTGCACTCAGCATTGCAACAAATAAAAGCTAGTGCAAGAGGTTTGCAAAACAAAACAATCTGCAATTATTGTCATTTATTATTTAGTATTATTTTTGATGTCTTACCTTTTCATTGTCTTGACATAAAATGTCCAAAAATTACAAAATTTAATAAAGTGTAAACTTTGTTTTTTTAAAGTATTAAGTGCAGGGGTAACAAGAAGGGCATTTAACTGCCAAGGAATTAATGGACAAAAAACGTAAGCATTGGCTTGTTTTTTTTTTGTGAGACAAGTAACTATCATAAAGAAACAAGCAACCAATTAAAAAGCCTCTCTGCTTTGTCACCTGACAGACGGCGTCTCTCTTCATCTAAAGCGAACACAACTTAAAAAGAACTCCTGTAACACTACATTTGGAGAACACGTCCAATATAAAGACATGTTAGCTTCAGCCTGTGAGTGTGAGCACCCTCTCCTGTACTCTGACACAGAATGTTGCTGCAAAAATGACAATACGCCTGCTGAGAACCAAACAATTCCAATGACTGGACGAATGATCGGTGCATCTTTGGTCAAAAGATGGAGCCACCGAGGAAGGAAACGAAAGATTTCCTTTCTGAGGCTTTCAAAACTGCTCTAGGATGTATCTGTGAAGATACAAAAGTGTAAAAGAGCACAAAGCCATTAGAGGAATTAGTTTAGTGCAAATGTAGCTGTGGAAATTTTGTGCCCCTGTTAAGTGAATTATCACAGCCTTAAATCTGTTAAACACAGCTGAACATTCCATCCGTCTTCTTGCAGCTCCTTCTCCGCTGCTGAGTTTAAATCTGTGCAGAATCTGATGGATGATGCACTCGCTAATGAGAACTGGATATGTCCACATTAAACCATCTTTCTAACGATAACTAATGACAGTAGCTTAGCTAACACAATTAACATTGGCGAGAAGTGAAAAAACGCCTCTGAATAAAATATTACGTAAATAATTAATTACCAAACAGACGAATGCAATCTTTCCCAGCTGCCCACTGGCACTCAAATGAGAACGACTTAGGAACCATGGAAAAAAGATAATTCTGACATAGTGGGAAATTGCCACTAAAAAATATTAATATAACACCTGCTCCGTGAGCAGTTCAGTAGAGACAATTTGCATTTAATATTAAACAGCAAATAAAGACAATTACCCACACTGTGCCAACATCTCCATTTTACGTGTAACGTGTAAAACACATACACAGTGATACCTCATTGTGTGTGGGATTAAACAAAAGAAAGAGCGAGTGAGCAATTACCAGATAAGCAGCAAGTGAGAGGTACGGACAAAGACAGAGACGGGGGAGTGGGGGAGTCTTATGTGTCAGGAAGAGAAACAGGTAAAGACACAGAAAATAATCTCTCAGATTCTGTGTCTCAGCTTAATGACACTGGAACCACATGGGAGACAAAGGAAACGCTTTGTGCAAGGTATGATGAATCCAGAGACAGATAACCTGAAGGCTTCCCACTTGCTGTCTGCGCACGCACACACACACACACACACACACACACACACACACACACACACACACAGAGACTCATGAGGAAAAAGACAACCTCAGACTCAGCTTTTTTGTTTACTAGAAAACTGAATGTGTGTGATTTTTTTCTTGCTGCTTATGTTTCTACCTTTGACCGCCTCAATTGGTTTCTGTCTTTTCCCTTCTCGGCAGGGCTTCAATATTTTATGCCAGTTCTTTTTCAGCCTATAGTCTAATTATCCAACACCAAATCCTTCAACTTGTCTTCTTGTTGTAACCGGGGACAATAAAACAATGCATCTGGTTGACTTTGACAGATGAAACCTACTCGATATGTGACTCTAACCTCCACAGGATGACAAGATGAGAAAGAAAAAGAGTGGGTTCAGGTGTTTGGGTGGCGATGGTGGTGTCGTTAAAAGTTAAAAGAAGAACAAAGTTAAAACCACGACTGTTAAGTTAGAACTGGTCAAATCACATAATGGAGGAAGTGTAAAAAAAAAAAAAATCAAATTTGCAACCGTTTCTCTCTTAAACAACTGGACTCCTGTAGACAAGTTGAATTCCTCCCAATACTGGACCCGATGTCATGGAGACTGTCCGCCAGCAGCCATCAACCACTTCCAATTAATTTTCTTTCAAAGCATTCTCTCAGAAAGCCTCGGGCAATGCAACTGAACTTCACCTGTTTCAAAAAACACACAGATGCCCCCGAACTAAACAGACCCCGGCACACACACACAACAGCAAGAGGGAGTTGTTAGGAACCCTGGTTGAGCTGCTGTCTGCTCAGCATGATAACGGCATGATTGATACCGACGTTCCCCAATTAGCCACCTGGCAAAATGTCCACAAAGTCACAGCGTATAAGAAGTGAAGCAACAATCAGAGTGGGAGAAAACAGAAGGACAAAGACACATACATGTACAACAATGTCTGAGTGTAGAAACAGAAATCCCTCACTCTTACACACAAGCAGATACAATCTGAATGAAGCTGCTAAAAATCCACACCAGCTCCGACACATTCAACCGTTAACTCACCTTCTCAGAGTGAGGCGCTGACAGCTCTAAATCTGGCCGTGGATAATCTTCTTTTTGTCCTCTCACACTCTCTGTGTCCCCTCTGGATACTCTGGCTCCCCCTGCGTGGCAGAACACGGGCCGCTCACCCTTCCTGTGGGGCTCGGCACAAGAGGAATCGATCTCTCGGCCAAGTGGTCCGCGGTCCTGCTGTTACCACGAGACTGTGAGGCTGTCCTCTGTTCCCCGCCGCTCACTCTCCCTCACACAGCTGCAGAAGGAAGTAAGACGATGGGCAACGTGTGAGAGTGTTGCTCCACTCTCTCTCCCCCTCACTCCCTCCCTCTCATTTTCACTGTCTCTCTCCTGCACTCTCCCCTCTCTCTCTATTTCTCTTGAGAGCTGAGATGCTCTCTCCCAGAATGTCAGCTGGGTACACAGGATGCTCACTCCTGCTATTGCTTCTCTCTGTCACTCACTCTTGATGAGCCAGTCGGCACAGTTATATCACCATTTTTATTAACTTTTTTTTTTTCTAACTCAAATCAATGATCTGTGTCAGTGTCTTTACTTGTGCGGCCTCTAGCGGCTGTCTGTTTTCCATGTGAAACAATTAATTGTACTCTATGCTTTTTTTAGACATGTTTTGACATGTGATTTTTAAAGGCTTTTACGGAAATTGTGCAGCTATAAATATGCATTGACGCCATTAGGTTCACGGAACCGGTCTGTTTCATGTATGTAAATACTTGATTATATATTAGATATATATATATGATAAAATCGAATAATACGGTTAAGTGCACAGTTTCCGATACTGCAGACGTCACGAGGTGAACTCGACACACAGCTGACACCAAAAACTGCACACAACACTGGAAACTTACCTGATAACAAATGAACATTTTTGTTACTCACTCCATCCATGCAGCGGTGTTATTGTGAGGCTGCATGATAATGCAGATAGGTGCAGAAAACAACAACAACTCAACTGCGTCCTTGCAGCCGCTGTTTCCTGTTCTCTGACTGTTCCGGGTTTCCCTAGTGGCCGTAGGTGGCACTGCTGCCAAAATGTGGACTACAATATTGCTGGGCCGAATGAATGATGCCACCAGTTGTCTGTAATGAAATAGTCGAATGCCTTTACAGTCCAATGACAAGATGCTGCCTTGGACTGTTGCCCATTGCTCTTATTAGAAACCGCTGCTGCACCGCTGAATAGTTAAGTGTTTTGCTGCATTCCATTGAGTTTCTGCAGAGTGACACTCTTGCTCATGCTCTATCCAACAAAAAGTACTCCTTGTTGAAAGATACAGTAGATGTACGTTTTCTAACATCATAACCTTTAATCTAGACATTTTTCTCAAATCTTATAGATTTCATCATGTCCTAAAAACTCTTGTGCCAAAAGCAACTGAAACGTCCTAATTTTTGTGGGTTCAATTATTCATCATGTTGTATGTCACCGTCAATAAGAAAATGGCGATAACATGATAGAGCCATCGTTGTGAATCTTGAATGAGTGTTTATTTTCCAGAAAGTTTTTTCCAGTGAATGGCAGCAGTCCTTTTTTTTTTCTTTTGCTTTCACAGCATATTCTTTAACAAATTACCAGGCAGTTTGGGAGATGCAGAATGAATCCAGCAGCACATCATGCAGACGGTGCTGTGGTTTGGAACAAGCAAGACTTAGGGGAAATTAGAATGGAGTTTATATAACTGCACTCAACTTCTACTAGGGCCTTGAACTTCTCCATAAAATATGCGCTCCTGCAAATCTTTTAAGATATTCTTATAAAGTGCATAAAAGTATAAAAAACAAACATGTATTGTAAGTCAAAATAGTCAAAAGTAGAATGAATGAATGAGAGAGAGAGAGAGACGGGGGGGCTTAAATATTTCTAATTGCAGCATTATCACTTCAGAGACAAAGTGCTGCCTAATTTATCAACTGCACGATTGTAAAAATGAAGCCATTTGGAAAGTGTCAAAAACTAAAGAGGCAAAACTTTATTTTGCATAAGTAAAGGATGTCTCTTGGTGCAGGAAAAAAAAAAAGAATCTCACCCACAGCAGCTGCATTTAAAAAAAATACACCTTGACGTAGCCAAGCCTTTTATTCTTTTGTCAGGTTGTGATAAAGGGAGGACACAGCAGGGAGACAGATGTTTATTCTTAGCCAGTCACATACACATGCACATGCAGGCACAAACACACAGACCGTACACACCACATGTGATGCACCAAAAATACCTCAGACTTTCTTAGACAAACAGAGAGGAGCGTAATTGTGGGTTTGTGTGGGAGAGAAGACTGGAGTGTGGGCAGAAATGAAGACGTCACAAGGCCTAGAATGAAATCCATAGGGTGCCATTATCTGGGTATACAATAAGAACTTGGACTTGTCTGTCACAGCTGACGAACACAGATTGGTCACTACGTAGCCTGACATCACCGTCATCACTGAGGCTAAAAGGAAATGTTTGAACCTATGAGGAACACACACAACACAATAAATACAAACAGCAAACATCAATATTCTCCTTCAAATCTGTCACATGACATTTGAATACATTTAAAATCTGAACATTTATGAAAGAATGAAACCACAACGTATCTCTAAGCAATCTATGGCCAGTCGAGACAATCCCATTTAAATGTGTTGGTATAAAAGCCAATGTAGCAAATAAATATAATAAAGAAACAAAGCCAAAGAAACTCTCTCTGTTTCCCAAAACATGCTGATTGCTATTCACTTTTCAAGTATCCTGGGGGAAATGTTAAAAAGTACAGAAAAAATGTTAGTTGCAGTTGTGAAGTGGTAATTGTAGCTGTAATATAGTTGTGTAGATAGATAGATAGATAGATAGATAGATAGATAGATAGATTCAGTTGAGGACCAACCTCTAAGGTGTTGTTACAGTGTGAGCTCTGAGTTTCCGGTGATGATGATAGAAAGGCTGACAGATAAGGTCAGGAAAGGAGTCTGTGACGATGGTGTGTATGCAGATGACACTGTAGTCTCTGGTAAGATTAGACAGAAAACAAATATGCCGAAGTAAAGGTCAGCAATGGAGAATCGGTTTATAAGCGAGACCCGATGTAATATATGGCTAGAGACAGTGGAGAAGCCAGCTGAGCTGGATCATTATTGTTATGATTGGAATTTGACATGGGTGAGCGGGTTTAGAAATGGAGACATCAGAGGACTAGCTAAGGTTGAACAGTTTGGAGATAAAAGTATAGAAAGACGGGGTGGAAATGAAGCTCTGGACCAGCATGAAAAGAGACAGAGGTTGAGACAGTGACATGGACATTGACACTGGACAAAAAGTCAGTGTAGAAAGATATTAGAAGAATTAATATAACAGAAACTACACTGTGGCAACCTGTGAAGAAAACAATGAATTGAGTGTGTGTTTATGATATTTAGAATAAAAGTGTGAACAGACCCAAACACAGCCCACTCCCAGATGTGTTTTTGCTCCTGGTTCTGACTTACAGCATTTCAAGTCTAAAGTTACGACACCTCTCTGTCTCAGCGTGAACCCAGAGACAAACAAACCTGTAAAACTTTATCAGTTGAACAAATTTGCCGCAGCACTGTCAAACAAATTGACACGGTGATGTATTGTGTTTTCTTCGCGGGCTCCAAACGATGTCCATGATTTCCAAAATAGCTACAGCTATGCTGATTATTTTGAGCAGCCATTTCCATGCAGAACGCAATAAAACAAGCTGTGCTGTGCAGAACTCAGCAGTCACTGCTGCTTCAGTGGCTTTCCAATTTATTTACCTCTCGCAGGGAGCATTTATGGAGAAATAAATGTGATGCCAATGACATTTTCTATATTGAATAGTCATCAATGCATTATTGTCATTTATGGGCCAGAGGAAGTGAAGTACTTCATGAAAATTTGATGATAAAGAATCATTTAGGTGACATGTAAATGAAGTGTTTGTGCAGTTGCCTCAGTTGCTCCCAGAATTCCTTTCCCTAGTATGTCTTATAATAAAACTAAAGATGTTTTATTTATTTCAGCTGCAGCATATAATTTTGAAGCAATACTTGACATTGAATACATTAGAAAATTAAATTTTATCAAACCATGTTTTTTAATCAATGCTATGTATATATTTTACATAAGAAGTTGTTGTGTTTGTTGTAGAAAAGCAGAAATTGAAAGAAAAAAAAACTCAGCATGTATAGGAAATGAAGAGCAGCACAAAGCTATAGTCTGGGAAACTAATTCCATTTTAAGATCACAATAGGATTCCAGACAGCACTATTCTTCCTGGGCAAGTGCAGCAAAAGCAGTAATCCTGTAATGCTGACTGAAGACCTTGGTTTATCATAAAACAGAGGCAAGGGTATTACAAAAGGAGAGGCCTGACAACCCCCACACCTCTGAATTACACGGCTCCATGTGCACCTTCGGAGGATCCGAGGTTGCTGGCTGGAGATAAAACCTGCCATAATCAGTGGAGCTGCCCCTTTGTTTCACTTTATACCTGGGTGTGCTGGTAATCCAATTAATGGCACTTTGGTCTTCATAGTCACTAATGAGGAATGGAGGTCTCCTATCCTCCCAGGGAGAAAGTATGTTTTCTGCTTCTTCATCTTGGTTATACAAAAGAAAGAAAGAAAGAAATGTTATGTATAAGAATACTGTAAAAACACTGTGCTAATGTGTCCAAATGCAGAGATTTGCTTCTAATCATGGATCACTTGTTGTTGTGATCAAGTCATCATGACCTTGAGGATTAATGAAGGATGGTGAAGGTGAAGACTTGACTGAGGGCGGATGCTTATTTGAGCAATGACTCACACAGTTTGGACAACCTCCAGCTGCAGTACAGACAAATGATCAACTCTGCAGGATGAGTGGGCATCCATTACTGTCAAGAAGTGAGTGCTGAGTACTGTGGTTCTTTTAGAGGAAATTTTAAAAATTGGAATGTTCAGAGCATCTGTCATGAGAGCAAACTGTCAAAGGAAAAAATAACATTTCTTTTATTTAATTTATGTATATTTCCTTCTTCTTCTGCTAATTAAACATCCAAAAGGATGAAATGTCATGTGTCTAAACATTTCTCCATGTTTTCTCCTAATTTTCCTTCACCAGCGTCAGGACAGGATCTGACTATTTGTCAGCTCTGAACAAGGAGGAAAGGCTTATGTAAGGTGTTTGGATGTTGGTGCGTCTTTTTTTTTTTGTTTGTTTGTTTTTTTTTGTCAAGAAAACTACCACAGAAGCAGAAAATTTAGAGTAAACCCATCTGCGTGTACCTCTGTTGTGGCTACTGCCTTTTACACACAGATAAACCATTTAAAGTCATGCTCCAACAAATTGATTTTCAAATTTTCACTTTTCCCGACTTATTGTAATCACAAGCTCTACAGTAAGAGAAGCAATCAAGACTTTAAAAAATAGGTTGCTTTCGAGACAGCTCCAATTTCACATAGAAGTCTTTTCATACAGTAAAAAGATCTGTCCAACAACAGGAGAGAATCAGATCTTATTCTCTAAGACGGAAGAGCAGAACAGATCTGTGCATTTCTTATTCAACGTCCATTCATAAACAAGACCGGATGATTAATAAAATAATACACACTTCTTAAATTATTAGCCACGTCTCGTAGCTCTAGTTGCCAAAAGATAAATGCACACACTGTTATTACCAGCACATTCGATGAGTGTGTGATTGTATTTAAAAGTAATAGAGAGTATATTGTAAATGAGGTAAATCATACAAAGTACAAAGAGATAAATATGACGACAAATCAAGTGAATGACACTGAAATGTGAAAGTGGGAAACCATGGAATTAAACTGCAACAACCTCAGAATGTGTAAATGTTGCACAGCGTGAGTAAGTGATTAAAAGTCAGATCGGTGTTCTGTATTTTTTTATAGATGTTTCTTTACTCTGGTCACGTCATTTCTTTATTGGGAGCATGTGTGCATCTGTGGGTGTGTGTCTCCATGTTGCTGGGTAAAGTAATACAAAGGAGAAAGCACTGAGCTTTTCAATCTGGTTTTCACTAATTGTTCCCTGGATGGAACCTAGTGATGGTTCACCTTCCCCCTTCATCCTGTTTGTTTTGTATACTACGACTGACTCTGTAGAGCATGGAAAACTCCTCCACTCAGACAGTACACTATTCATTCTGCCTAAGACTTGTTTCACTTCCACAGGGATACAAATGCAAAATTCCAGACCCATATTCTAATGAGTGAAGTCCCCCAGGGGTCAGTCCTCAGCCCAGTATCTCATGTATGCTCTCTACTGGCAAAGTCATGGCAGAGACTTATTCCACTAACCAGGCAGTGAACATTACAGCCTTCTGTATCGACCAGAGGGATAAAGTTTGAAAAAGAAAACAGCTTTCTTTAAATATCTCATAAACAGAAACTGTTCCAACTGGGCTCCAACACCAGATCGATTTTTGCTCCATAAAAACACCTTTCACGATTTGACCGCAATATTTCCCTTTATTTCATCCACCACAGTCTAAGGTGTGAGATTTGACCCCAGGTTTAAAATTGTTTTCACTTCTTTTGAAACATCACACAATTATAGTTTTTGTACAGTGCAAAAAATATGAGCATTTTAAGATTCTGGTTTCCAAGGCATGAAAAATAGCTTTGTACCAACCTCTGAAGCCAGTCCTACAAAACTGTTGTAAGCAAATAAATTGTACAATGCAGGTTTAGGGCGAGAAGCAAAAACACCAACGTGAGATTTTCTCCTGTTTCCTTCTAAATTCCAAAACTGTAGAAAGTCAGGAAGTATTTGAAATTTTATACAATAATAAATGTTCAAACAATTTCACACATCACACCAAATTGTCAGCTTGCTCGCTGCTAGAAAAACAACCTAATGGAACGGTCCTCCTAACTCAAGATTAGGTGTGCGATTTGTAGGTTGAGCAAGCATTGTTAAATTCATGTCACTGAATACGATTGTTGGTTCTGATTCATACATTTTTTTATTTGCAGTTCACTTCAGTGTGCACAGTGAGCTCCTTCCTATGAAATGATTCCAACTCAGACCAGACTAATACTTTTATATTGATCGGAGGTCAATGAATATTAAAACATTAAATAAAAATTAAATTTAGTATCACTGTCAGAAACTTTGGCTCAGCTATGAGCTACACTGTGCTGATGATCCAGCAACTTCTGGGCTGAGTAAGATCTAATATCATCTACTACTGAATAACCTCAGCCTTGAATTTTATCAGCTGCATCAGACCTGTTCAAACTGCCTCCCTCAATTGCGTCTGTGTATTGGAAATCTCAAATTCTATTCGTATCTTATTTTGGTTTTAAAGGTTCATATTAAGGGGTGGATAAGCAGAACAGACAGGGCGTGGTGGAGGTCTTTAATATTATTTGCTGAAATGGGAGAGAAGAGAGCTTGGTGTAACCTTCTCTTCTCACTGTTTTCATGAAGCTGCTAAAGAGGATTCATGATAAAGAGGTAACTTCAAGTTTGACTGTGGATTATTGGACATAAAAAATACGTTTTTCTTTCAACGTCTGTTTTTCTTTCAGCATGTCTTTTTCCGTTGCCTGCAGATTTACCTCGGTTATGTCATGGATAGAGCTTACAGTCAGCAACCCTACCTACAATCTTATGACACGGAGGCTCACAGAGACACAGGCGTAAAAAATACAGTAAATCTGTGTGTCAGGGAAAATAGTCATAAAAAATATTAATACGTCAGGAGGACGACCAGCAGGGGCTTGACTATGAATGGATGTTTGGACTGACAGAACTCTGCTTCATCCACAGAGAGTCTGATTTATATCCACCTGGTAAGATGTGGTTTTTGCATTGGAAATTCAGGTCAGTCATGTATGTACAGTGAAATATAGTCAATCTATCTATCTATCTGTCTGTTTGTTTGTCTGTCTGTCTGTCCATTTGTCCATCTGTCCGTCCACCAGGGAGATTAATTCTGTCACTGCTAAATGTAACCCAGAAGACAAACTAAAATATTTCAGCTTCATGAGAATTCTAACCTGGGAAAACTGCTAGGATGAGCAACAAAAATGACCCTGACTGTCCCCTCCACAGCTTTGTATAATTAATTACTTCGTGTTCAGTGTTTTGTTCAGGGTCACACTGGCATGTAGACCACTGAAGCCCAGCACTGAAGCTCAGGGAGGCATTAGCCTCTTCAAATTCAACTCAGAACTTTGGGAAAACACAGCCCTGAATTTGAATATGATTTATTTTGTGAAAATCAAACTTTTTTCCCTCCAATTCACATTGTTTTTTAAGCAGTTTGCAGCAGTGCCACCGCTGTTTATTCTTATAATAAAGTCCTTTACACATTGTGAAGCACTTTGTAATTATTGAGCAAAAATTACAACCTGAATAAAATGATTAGATTAGTTCCATTGTTGGGAGCCACAGACAAAGCAGAAATTAAATTGAATCACTGTAAACTGATCTTCAGTTTTTTGTACCTTTAAGCTGTTACCAACTGTCAGACAACACAGCCCACTGCTGAACGTTTCATCTGGCTCACAGTTATATTCCAAAGGTATATCTGTCATTTCTTTTGGTTGCCAGGAGATTGACTTCCTTTCCTTTGCTCATTTTACCCATTTTCATTAAAATACATATTTGACTTTGAACTCCTCCATCAAACAAAACCTAAAACTGTTGTGGTGCGGTAAAAAAAATATTCTTGACACATTCATTATGCTTTAAATGTGAGAATAAATCATGAGCTGTAATTTTTTCAATTTCATTAGTCTGTTATTCACCAATAACTCACGCAAAACTGACTTAATGGCATCCAGAATGTGTGTGTGTGTGTAGTCTATACCTGAAAACTGAAACGTCTGTCCAATTAAAGTGCATCTTCTCTGCACCCCTGCTGTGTTCTCTTGAAGTCCGTGTTGTTGACAGCAGCAGCAGCCGCAGCAGCAGCAGCAGAGGAGCCTTCACAGTTTGCTGCTGGATGCGTTTGAAGTTTTTCTCTTTTGTCGAACACCTCTCTGTGTACAGTTCACACAAACAGACGGACATAATCACACAAATGAATGCAAGCTTGCATAAATTGTCCAGCTATTTGTTAAGTTATAATAACACACAATCAGTATCAATACAGATCATTCAGAGAAATCGAACATGACGAAACATTTATATTAGAGTGAGAGTTGGTATAAAAAGTGACAGAAATAGAAGGCCATCATTTGTTTAAGGGTAAGGACAAGAGATGGTAAAAACCAGACTCTGTTTACAAACTGTAGACTATCTAAGATTATCATTAAATTATTATTTACCTGTTAATTAAATTCAATTATTAAAGATGCTATAGCTTCGGTACACTGCTTGGCTACATGTTGAAAACAGTCCGATTCTGGTGGAAAACTACAATTTTTTTTTCTTTTTAAAGACACGACTCTTTCTCTTTCTAGACTATATTGTATTTAATAATGAATCAATATGAAACGCATCAAATTAAGCTATGACTCATTTATCATCTACAAAGCATGTGTGTGTGTGTGTGTGTGTGTGTGTGTTACAGACATGGTAGTAAAAATAGCACTATTTGTTTATGCAGATATTGCGCTCTATTTCAGATTTACATGGAGAATTGGGTCACCATAGTTTGGCATTTCAAAAAGTGGGTCCACACATAAGCAGAATGGAAAACAACTATATATATATATATAGTATATTGTATATAAACAAAAAGAAAATAGAGTTCAAAGACAATCAAACTGTAGGATTATATATTTACCAGTATTGTAATAATATTATTGTAATATATTGTAATAATTCTCAGGTCTAAATGACACTGTGAATAAAATAGATTTTTAAAATAGAATATTTTTTTCTACCTCTGATGCTATATGGTTGCTGCAGTCCTTAGCCATAGATAAGACACAGGTTTCTGTACAACACAATACAGAAAAAAGGAAAGTTTTTATTATGGCTCTTTTTCAAAACAAGTTCAAAAAGTGCTGTACAGGTTTTAAAAACATAAAATAGATAAATCACATACAATCAACTCCCTATCAGGACGGTGTTCTGCTCCGAACACAGTGTTCCAAAGATTGGGCCCTCAGCACTATCTGGTAGTGCAGGAATGACAAGTTAAGAAAACAGGAATGGTATCCAGAATTTCAGACTTGGCAATGAAAGCTGTGAAAACAGAGACAAAATTAAAAGCACACAGATTAATGCGTGTGGAAACTGCAGATATTGGTTCCAAATATCAGAGCAGCCGAGTTTGTAGACATTTTAATGAAAAGCCAAAAATATCAACCTGCTGTTTTGTGAGCACAAAAATATGGTTTATCTTCCTAATGATTTCAGTGTTTTCATCTTCAATTATAAATTAAAGGAATGGGATCAATTACATAATTTTACATATCAAGACCAAAAAATAAAACAAAAAAAGCCCCCAAATAGAAATAGTGAAAAAACATGAATTGATGTTTGAGCAGCTTAGCCATCTTCCAGAGAAAAGAACTCAAAAAAGATAATTTGATTTCATTTAACTGTGAACCAGTTAAAGGAAAAAGAATTAACAAACTGATAATAATTTAATGCATCAGTATTCATGATAAAAAATGTTATTTATCTGCTTTGCTACTGTCAAGTGTATATCAATGACTAAAAAGGCTGTAAAGTTTATTTCCTAAAGATTAGAGATAATTCTAGGCATTAAATAGGCCAAAGGTAATCGAAATACCTTTTAAATGAACCAAAAGCGAAATATTGATAAAATGTGATGATGGGAAAAGCCCTAATTTGCTTTAAAATAGATTAACAGTGTGGGGGCATGGCGCAGGTCAGCGCTCAGAGAGCATCAGAGCTGTAATGCCTACTCTGACCAGCAGGCGGCGCAGACGAGGATCTGGCCCAGCAGTTGGCCCCTGCGGAGCCGGCGGCGTCTTCCCCACACCTGCCTCGTCGTTGGCTGGGTTGTCGCTCCAAAGGATGACGCCGAACGACGACCCCCACCTCCTGACCATGACAGCGGACTGGGCGAGGTGCTATTGGCCGTGCAGTCCGGAGGAGGGCGCTGACGGAGGATCATCTGGCGGTGCACCCGTCAGCCCGTGACGCCAGCACACCCCACGCGAGCCTTTTTCGGCCCGAGGCTTTGGTGAGTTGTCTCCCCGGCGATGTTCACTGGTGCCCGGCAGTCAGTGTTCGTCCTTTATAAGGGACCGGGGGGCGTGTCAGTTTTTCCGCCAATTCTAGTCTGGAGCAATCATTGGTCTTAGGGACCGATTAGTCAGGGTTCTGACGGCTATTTGGGACCTCTTCCTGGTCACCTTGGAGGGGCGGTGTAGGCGCGTTACTTAGCGCGGCCACAAGGTCGGGAGGCACCGCAGAGTGGTGGCGAGTGTCCCGCAGCCGGTGGCAGCGGGGCCAGAGTCTCTGAGGCAGGCAGGGCTCACACTTAATCCAGCAAAGTGCGCGGTTGGACGGAGGAAGGTACGGTGTTTGGGGCACTGCTTGGACAGCGGCAGGTGCGGCCACCGGTAGTTAAAACAGCATTGATCCCAGCAGTAAGCTCGAGCGGAGCCGGCGGGGTCGTCCCCTAGTCCTGCCTCGTCGTTGGTTGGGTTGTCGCTCCGAAGGATGACGGCGAACGACGACCCTCACCCTTCCGCGGACATATTTGCTGCCCCTGCAGTGGCTTGCTGTTGACCGGAGAAGGAGTGGGCGGTTAGTCTACTGCCGCTGATCTCCGGTAGGGAGAAATACCCGGACGTCCGAACAGCCGTCTTGGACTGGAATACTCCCCCGAGGATCATCGGCGCCGTTTCGGGGAAGCCAGGTTTGGACCCGCGGATTTTTTCTTCGCCTTCGCCCAGCAGCTGCGGGATACGGCTACCAGGTAGCGGGGGACTCGATGGGTGTGGCCCGAATTAGAATTAGTCATTATTAGTCACCTTGGAGGGGCGGTGTAGGCGCGTTACTTGGCGCGGTCACAAGGTCGGGAGGCACCGCAGAGTGGTGGCGAGCGTCCCGCAGCCGGTGGCAGCGGTACTTGAGTCTCTGAGGCAGGCAGGGCTCACAGCTAACCCAGCAAAGTGTGCGCTATTTGGGGCACAAGGTCGGGAGGTACCGCAGTGCCTGGACGAACGTCACCGGAGCCTGTGGCAGCGGTGCTTAGCTCACAGCTAATCCAGCAAAGTGCGCAGTATTTGGGGCACTGTTTGGGCAGGTGCGGCCTCCGGTAAAGAAAAAAACAAAACAAAACAACAACGACCGGATTTTTTCTTCATCTTTTCCAAGCAGCTGCGGGATACGGCTACGAGGTGGCCGGGGACTCGATGGGTTCGTCGAATCCTGGAGGTCATGGTGCTGGAGCAGTTCGTCGGGGGGTTCCCGACCATGACAGCCGACAGGGTGAGGTGTCATTGGCCGTGCAGTCTGGGGGGCTGGCGTCTCAGTTTTGTTGTCACCTCTTGTCTGGTGTAGTCACCGGTTTTAGGAACCTATTGGGCGGGGTTTTCGGCGGCTATTAGGGACCTTTTCCTGGTCACTTAGGAGGGGCGGCGAAGGCGCAATAATTAGCGCGGTCACGAGGTCGGGAGGTACCGCAGTGCCGGGCCGAGCGTCCCCGGAGCCGGTGGCAGCGGTGCTTAGCTCACAGCTAACCCAGCAAAGGGCGCAGTATTTGGTGCACTGCTTGGGCAGGTGCGGCCTCCGGGAAAGAAAAAAACAAAACAAAACAACAACGACCGGATTTTTTCTTCATCTTTGCCAAGCAGCTGCGGGATACGGCTAACAGGTAGCCGGGGGACTCGATGGGTTCGTCGAATCCTGGAGGTCATAGTGGTGGAGCAGTTCGTCGGGGGCCTCCCGACTATGACAGCCGACATTGGCCGTGCAGTCTGGGGGGCTGGCGTCTCAGTTTTGTTGTCACCTCTTGTCTGGTGTAGTCACCGGTTTTAGGAACCGATTAGGCGGGGTTTTCGGCGGCTATTAGGGACCTCTTCCTGGTCACCTAGGAGGGGCAGGGAAGGCGCAATACTTAGCGCGGGCACGAGGTCGGGAGGTACCGCAGTGCCTGGACGAACGTCACCGGAGCCTGTGGCAGGGGTGCTTAGCTCACAGCTAATCCCGCCAAGTGCGCAGTATTTGGTGCACTGCTTGGGCAGGTGCGGCCTCCGGTAAAAAAAAAAAAACAACGAGCGGATTTTTTCTTCATCTTTTCCAAGCAGCTGCGGGATACGGCTAAGAGGTGGCCGGGGGACTCGATGGGTTTGTCGAATCCTGGAGGTCATAGTGGTGGAGCAGTTCGTCGGGGGGTTCCCGACCATGACAGCCGACAGGGTGAGGTGTCATTGGCCGTGCAGTCTGGGGGGCTGGCGTCTCAGTTTTGTTGTCACCTCTTGTCTGGTGTAGTCACCGGTTTTAGGACCCGATTAGGCGGGGTTTTCGGCGGCTATTAGGGACCTTTTCCTGGTCACTTAGGAGGGGCGGCGAAGGCGCAATACTTAGCGCGGTCACGAGTTCGGGAGGTACCGCAGTGCCTGGACGAACGTCACCGGAGCCTGTGGCAGCGGTGCTTAGTGCACAGCTAATCCGGCAAAGTGCGCAGTATTTGGTGCACTGCTTGGGCAGGTGCGGCCTCCGGTAAAGAAAAAAACAAAACAAAACAACAACGACCGGATTTTTTCTTCATCTTTGCCAAGCAGCTGCGGGATACGGCTAACAGGTAGCCGGGGGACTCGATGGGTTTGTCGAATCCTGGAGGTCATGGTGCTGGAGCAGTTCGTCGGGGGGTTCCCGACCATGACAGCCGACAGGGTGAGGTGTCATTGGCCGTGCAGTTTGGGGGTCTGGCATCTCAGTTTTGTGGTCACCTTTTGTCTGGTGTAGTCACCGGTTTTAGGACCCGATTAGGCGGGGTTTTCGGCGGGTATTAGGGACCTTTTTCTGGTCACTTAGGAGGGGCGGCGAAGGCGCAATAATTAGCGCGGTCACGAGGTCGGGAGGTACCGCAGTGCCGGGCCGAGCGTCCCCGGAGCCGGTGGCAGCGGTGCTTAGTGCACAGCTAATCCGGCAAAGTGCGCAGTATTTGGGGCACTGTTTGGGCAGGGGCGGCCTCCGGTAAAGAAAAAAAAAAAAAAAAAACGACAGCCCTCCAGACCAATGTCTGGAAAGGAGGTGAGTGCTTCATTCCACGGTTCGCTGACCAGACCAGCCCCCTGACGGATCTGACCCGCTCTCCCATTCTGTTTCAACAGGTGCCGGGGACCGACTGCCCCGTGGCACATCAGCCGTAAGTTGTCGACCGTGAGGCCCGGGACAACACCGTGGTGATCCGGTGGCCCTTTTATTTTATTTTTTTTTTTTTTTTTTCTTTTTCGCAGGCTAGGGCCACAGATGACTGTGGCGGACTTCCTTCCCCGACCTCTGCCTGAGGAGGTAGAGAAGGGGACGGCGGTGGCATTCATCCGACCGGATGGCTTCAGTCAGGCGGTGGAGGGAGGTGGGGGTGTGGCGGAGGAGGGAGGGCACCAGTATGGGGATATAGGTTCACCACCGGACTCAATTAACCGCATTTCTATTAATCATGCCTCTCCTTGTATTAGTAGGAACCGGGACCAAGAGGGGGGACGGGCGGAGGAGCGCCCCGCAGGCAGAGGCAGAAACTGCGAGGCTGAGAGCAGAGCACGGCAGAAACCCTGGTGCTCACTGGTTCCTAAAACACAAAATGTAATATTTACTGCCCTTCTGCTAACTGTAATGAGGTAACATATAAACCAGTCTGTTCTGTCCCATGAGGCATTTTCTTTATGTTTAAGTTTAGTTTAGTTCCTAATTATTATTTTTTTATCCACAGAACCATCCACCACTATGAGCATGGCATGTCATAAATCATGATGTAAATGTTTAATAAACTTTAATGGAAGAGTGAATAAATCCCACTGATGAAAATATCCACTCTCTTTAAAGACCATTTCCAGTACACAGCAAAAGAAAAATTGAAAGCTAGAGTTATGAGAGATAAAGTGGCCATCTAGGGACACACACATTTTTACAGTCTATTAATCTATGAATAATTAAAGACAGTGCATATACCCAGAGGAGATTACAGCACTTTGTCTTTCAATACACTAACTTCTTCAGTAGTGTCCAAGTACAGCACCCTGCAGTCTGAATTACTAAGATGCTTGATTACAAAAATTTAACACTGCCATTCAATTTTATACTCCATTATATACTACCATATATATATATATATATATACATATATATATATATACCAGTCAAATATTTGCTTTTAACAGTTACTGTAGAGTGTAAGGGGAAGGTTAAAAGCGTAACCTTGAGCACCTCCAAAATAAAAAAATAGTTTGTCGAAGCTGTGAGGCAAAAAAAATGCTCTGATTATACAGTATATTTCATGATCAGTTTCCCATCATGTATTTCAGATCATATTGACAAAACGTCACCATGTGGGTTGACGTGGAGGCAGAATACCTATTAATTTGTGAGTTGGGGAAATGACTGCATTTTAAAGGCTACAGGAAAGGGAAGAGGAGACAGCCAAGATGAAGAGGGAGCTTGCAAAAAAGGAAAGGTGTGTGCAAATATACAGATAATCCCACTGCACAGTTCACTAAACTTGATATGAATGCACTCTGATGAAGTGAAGAGAAATTAATCTAAGAAAGTATTCTGTTTTCTGCCTGTGTAATTTGAATTTTGATTTTTGATTTATTGCTTGCAACAGAAATTTGATTAAAAAGCCAGAGTCGGTGTAAAAAATGGAAGCTGGAACAGATGTTGACTATCAGTTTTCAACGTCTCGCATATAAATGACATTCCGTCAAAACTGTCTCCAGGCTGATTTTACTTTACTTAATTAAGCTATTCTAATTGTGTTCATTAATAATAAGGAACTGTCAGAAATAAACAAGCAGATCCTGAATATCTTTTACTTCACTGAAATAATATCATTCTGATTCCAGAGCTGTTGTGTGCCTCTCAGTGTTGAGGGGAGCAGCGGGGATTTCAGCAGCCATTGTGTAAGGCCGCAGGGCTGTTTCCACTCAGTGGTGACTGACCATGTGTAGCTCCATTTGGCCTTGTGTACCTTTTTCTCAATGTCAGAAAATCCACAGAACAAACAACTGGGGTGACTCAGCTGTATATGTTTTATGTCTCACACACAGTCTGCGAGGATTTCTGTTTGTGAATAACACAGCGGTTTTAACAGCACACATGATCTAAATGTCAAGCACGGAAATGTGATTAAAACAGTTTCCCAGACAGTATTCACAGCCTTTTTGTTGTGTTATTTAGTAACAGATATAATTTACTATAATGGGAAAATAACAAATAGTAGCCACTGACTGTGAAATCATCCATTAGGTTTGGGTATTACTGTTGGTTATTCACTTTATATGCATGTGCCATTTGTGTTACCCTCCATACACTCCAGAGCAGGGGTCTCCAACCTTTGTTCGCTACTTCTACAAAATAAAAATGGTTAAGATCTACTCATTTTGTGTAAGATTTATTTTTAAAGCTCAAGTTGACCAAAAAAAAAAAAAACTCAATAAACTTTCCTTGCCTGAGCATTTACAATAAGTTACTGTGCACATATCACATTTCGTATTAAAACAACAATCACACAAGTATTATTACTATCATTATTGTTGTTGTTGTTTGGCATGGCAGTCTACAAAGAACATCCATGTATTCAAGGCCCAGTATTGTTCCTCCATTTTGACCAAATAAGCTGTTTTTATTTTCCTTTCTGCATAATGTCGCCGTCTACTGGCGACAGAAAAGAGCACAACCGACTGCAAGTAAATGGCATTAACCTCTCAAGGTCACTTTACAATTCACCTAACTTAATAAAACAAAAGCTTCTTCACAGTAAAATAAACAGCGTAAAACATATTCTAACATACACAGCAAACGTACAACACAGAACAAATGCTGGTGAAGCTAAACTAAAAAACTGAACTAAGCTCTTATTTCTCTCTGCAGCTACTATGAGTTTATGTTGAATGCATAACAGTAGCTGAACAGAATGGACGAACAAAGGCGATAACAGTTTTGAGAATCAAGATTCGAGGCAAAGTAAAGATCAAGAGAATTACTTTGACTTAAACCTAAAACATCAGAGGGGAGATGCTGTGTTGTCACATGGAAAGGCTGTAATTAATTTGGACTCTTGGCTGCTTGGTGCCATCAGCATTAATGGGTTATCGCATAAATACTATAGCTGTGTGTGCATATGTGTGTGTGTTAATGTGGATGTGTGTGTATGCTAGTGTGTGAGTATGTGTGTGCAAGCACAGGCTTTTTATTAATGGAGACGTATTGACGGCCCCCTACTGTATTTTGCCCTTGAGGTGGTCATTTGCATTTGCAGGGCACATATTCTAGCTGACACACACACAAACACACCACCTCCACATGCACACACCCACAAGGAGACACACTGTCCACTTCTAAAGCAACAATACAGTCGCTGATGCCAAGGTACAGTGGGTACAAAAAAAAGCGGGGGCATAACCTGTGTGTCAGCAGTCGCATCAGAGTTACACCTTAAAAACTTTTAAAAACTGAATGACTAAGCACCTATTGTTTGGTTCCAAACACGGCTATCACCCATAGAAGGACAATGTTTATCCAACTTTTATTATTATGTTAACAGCAGAGAAACCTTGTCTAGAAGGATTCATGATTCATGATTCATGCATCGTTACTCTGGCATCAGTCAGAATCTTTCATGATTCAACACCTCTGACAAACTGAGGCCTGTGAAGGCTGCCTACCAGATATGACCCACATTTAGGGCACAGACCATGATAACTATGCCACATTGGAGACATTTTGGACAAACTCTAACTGTAGTTATAGCTGCTCCCGGAATCCCAGACCAAATTAAATGATATGATCCTAACTTGGCAGAGCGAGCTTGACTTCAGACAGTTTCAGCTAAAAAAAAAACTTTCTTTTCTGACAACAGGACTGACCTGCCTGTTAAAATTTAAAACTCCTGTCAAATACTCCCCAAAGAGTTTGCTCAAAGCTTGAGCGGAAAAATCTAAAAAGCCAAGCATGAAATGGAGAAATTGAGGCATTAATTTTATTTGCTTGTTATTTATTAGTTTACTTATGTCCATTCTTTTTGTGAGGAAATACAGATGGTTTAACTTTACCACCTATTCAGATGAAAATAATTACAGAGACTCATTGACATCACTCAACAGTAGGAGAAATGGGAAAAGGTAGATTTAAGGGACACTTCAGTTCTAACGCCACAGTCAGTAGTGGAACACTCAGAGTCGCCCACATCCTCAGTGCTGCACACTCTCACCTAGTGAGGAGGGAGAGCACTCTGACTGTCACATTCACTCCAGGAACAACTTGTCAGCCACTTACATGGATGACCTGACGTGCCGAGGAGCTCATTACACTCTCCAAAGAAGACCAAGTAATGACGAAGTTACATGATAGGCACTGACCTTACCTGTCCTCCTCTAACTGTGCTCACAAGTACTCGTCTTTGTCCTGCTCCCCACTTTCATCAGAACTGTGTTGCCATTAGGGTAATGGAGCTGCAGGATAGTGTGAGTCTGTGTGCAGCCTAAATTCAGAGAGGGAGAAAGACAGCGTATGCATGCCCTAAATGCCCCTGGCATCCTTTGAATTTAGAGAGGGTCTCATCAATCTTAGTGTCCTGCTGTCCATCCAGTATCAATGACACTACAGCGTCTGTGTGTGTGAGCGTGCATCAGAATCGGTGTGTGTGTGTGTGTGTGGGTCCTGGTGGGACCTTCTGTTGGAGGGGAGATAATGGGATGTAATGGAGATGATGTTCATACCTTTTCTGTCTCTGTCTCTCCCTCTCTCTCGTCCTCGTGGATGTATCCTTCAGTCTTCCTCTCTAACATTTCCATCATCCTTCCCTCAGAAGTGAAGCCAGTGTTTCACTCTGACTGACAGTCAACACTGTAAAGTTAATACTCCCTCACCTTGGGCAGCAGCTGAGCATAAATCTCAGATATCCCTCTAGGACATGCTGCTGCAATCAGAGAGGTTTTAAAAACGGATAAAAAATTATACCAGCCTGACTTCAGTGGAAGGCTGAAGCTCATGAATATCATCGAATGTATTCTATTTGCCCATCTGTTTTACCCCAGCAGAGGATAACAAGCTCTTAATCCACTTAGCATTTTGGTTTTCTCACTTAAAGAAAAACCTCAGCATCAGTTTTTACCTTTCAGGGATCACACACTCCACTGACAATGTGCATAATCTTAAAGTTGAAAAACAACTTTATCAGAACCTACAGTGTGCCCTCAGCCACATGGTGTGCTCTTTCTCTCTCTCTTTCTCTCTCTCTCACACACACACATACACAGTTTTATTGGGCACTGTAGCCCGAGTTAATAAACAGAGATTCACTTTAAGGATTTATTATAAGAGCCCAGTGATAACAGAGTCACAAAGATAAAAAGGAAAAGAAAGAGAAAATCAAATAGTAAACTGAGATACAGCTCCTGGCAAGAAGGAGCGATGCGTGTGGAGAGGAAAATTATAATTTCAAACATAGCTTTTTTTTTAATCCCCCTCTCTACCCTGTCACTTTTTCTCAAAGATGGTCTCTAAAGCCTGAGGTTAAATCCATGTGTGTTGGAAATAAAATTATATCTGAGACCAGAGGGGTTGGTGCAACACTCATAAACCAAACAGGCAGCCTATTCACTGGACCATAATGTCTGAATGTGCTCTATTACTTGTAAGAGGACTTCGTGGGCCACATTCTTCATGTGGGCCATATAATGAATGAACAGCAATGGCATTAATGTATAGGTCTGTGTCAGGCAGTGAAATTCACAATGTGGAGTTACTTTAAAGACTTGATATTTTCAAGCGGAACTTCCTGTTCCTTTTGTTTTCCCTATAAAAAAGACCAATGATTTTATATACAGTAAAACTTCTTATCCTTCTTGTCTCAATTTTGAAGCCTCTTGAAAAAGTCTAATTAAATGCAGTAACACTATTAGCTATAAGCTTCTTGTTTTTTTTTTTTTTTTTTTTTTTTTGTTATTTGCTGTATTTTCCTTTTCGTTTTCGTTATGGTAAAAAATAATTATATTTTTTAAAGATAATGAAGTTCCCTCTTTTTAGTAAAGGATAATTAAACACTATATGGTTCATAAAAATTGCTCAGTCTAGTAAAGCCTGTGGCCATTTAGTCCAGATGTGGGCCTAACAAATGGATCTGGAGCTGGGTGGGGGAGTACAAAGAAATATGTTGGAAAAAATCGATGGTCGATTAAAGACATTTCCTGATGCCCCAAAGGTAAAATGCCAAAGACGTGGCTAAATTGACAAGCTTCAGAATAATTTACTCATTTCTCCAATGCTCCTGGGACACGGTGAGTCTCTGCCAGTGTATTAGAAACAATGACCTCACTGTATGCTGCTGGTGCAGAGGAAGAACAAGACAAACAAGATGCATCAGGAACATAATGGTGTCTGCAGCATCATATAGTGCCATTAAGGCAAGGACAGAGGGAGTCTCCTCCTCTGTGATGTCCATTCACAGATCATATACTATATACAGATTGTACAGAAGTATAATGGTGTTTGCTAAGCATTGTCAGTTGCCCCGTTACCCCGCTCTCAGAACAACTCCAAATATCGAGCTGCAATATACAGTAGTTCATTCGTGACAAAGTATTCAGAGTATATTGGAATGTTATATAAAATACACCATGATGCTCCCCTACTTCCTCTCTAATTTTATGGGCTATTTGTTGGTTGTACTCTCTTTCGACTTTATTGTGACAGATGTGTTATACAAGCAGAAAATGTTACCATCATTTTCTTTAAAACACATCAAAACAAAACAGCTAAAGATGTTAGATGCTTGTTTTAAGCCTGTCAATAGATGAGATAATTCAATTTTCTTTGTCTTTTACCTAAAAAAAACTTTTACAAAGTTCAACAACAGTTAAGAAAATGTATGTGTAAAACCAAAAACTCCTCCTCAAAAGAAAGTGAATAAAATTAAACTCGTAAGTTTATAAATCATCAGGAAACCTTGGGAAATCTGACAGCTGGCAATTCATCACCGCGACGAGGATTTATACTCCACACTGAACTGTGGGACACTGTCATTTGTATAAATGCATTACTAACACACAGTGTGGAACTGTAATTGCTGTTAAGTTGTGTGGTTTTTTTTTTTGGGGGGGGGGGGGGTCATTATACACATCAGACACATCATTATACAGAAGGTGATGCAAAGACACACCGACTCTCCCTTCAGTGTTATCTCCATTCAGTCACACCTCCGTCAATGAAAGCATATATTTGTAGTACATATTCATCATTCATGACACTTATGTTTGAGCTTAGTAACATGCTTATCTTTGAAAGAGGTAAAATAGAGTGCAGTGTAATTTAAAGGTACAAGACTATAAATGTAACGCCAGAAGAAGAGAAAAGACTCTGCACGAGAGAGTAACGCCATTTTTAAGAATGATAAACAGTGATGACCCTTGGCTAGTGTTACTCTTAAGAACCAAAAAAAAAAAAAATCAGTAAATTTACTTAAATCAACTTTAATTTCAATACGTGTTTGTTTTCACGCTTTCTACTTTGGTCGATTAAAGGTTTCTTTTACTAAAAGAGCAGCAAAATTATTCACCAAGTGGCCCTAAAAGAAGTCCAAAGCAAGACCAGTGTTTGGTTCAGATGAAGACATTGGCAGTAGAGCTTTGGTCATAAAGGAGCTAGTCCAGAATCGTTAATGGAGATCCAATACTGGAGGCTGGTGCAATGCTCCAGGTAGGCGTTGACGAATGGGACCATTTGCAGCCTTGCAGTGGAGTCTGGGGATATTTTAGGTTGAAAAAGTTGGAATTGGACAGACTAAATGGGAGTCTAGAAAGACAGTGTGAGCTCAATAATGATGGTCAGGTGACAGAGCAGCCAAGGAAGCAGAACATCTCGGAGGAAAAAAGCCACAAAGACGGAAGGAAATATGCAAACTCTAGATGTAAAATAAGTGAATCATACCAGTGAACTTTTCTTCGCAAATATTAAATATAAAATGAATGCACTTGCTGCACTCCCAGCTGAAATTACCACCGGGAGGCTCACTCCCATTTTTTTTGAAAGCACTGCTGTAGGGCAATACCACTAACAACTGTGTCACTCTATGTCCCCCACTGCTACACATGAGTGCTAAATGATTATCCCCATCTTTTTGTGTGTGAGATTTTGTGTGTGTTTGTGTGTGTTTTATTCATATATGCAGGTGTGTGACGGTTCCCTGATCCCTGCTGACAGAAGCACCGGGCAGTGAATGCAACTGCAGCTCCTGCAGGTGTCATTATTTCCAGAGGAAACATTAACAATAAAAAATAAATAAACACCTGAATGCTCTGCCGTTTAAGAGTTTTAAATTTATAACACGTTGCCTCATTATGTATCACAAAAAGCTGCGCCATAACTCCAGTCACAGGACTTAAAGACTTCAGTGACACATGGACGTGATGTGAATAACATGCTAGCCTAAGAGAAGGCTGAAAACTGAGCATAGAAAAAGACTTAAGACAATAGATGCAGCACAAACCATAGGGATACTGTAAGTAGATGTTATTTTACCATTTTATTCCTAATCAAAGGGAAATTTTAGGCAATTTGTCAAGTAAATAAACTGTAAGGAGAAGGAATGTTAATAAAGATGCTGGAGAGAGAGCAGAAGTATAGAATAAAGCCAGTGCTGCAGAACAAAAGATGACAGCATGTCTGTGGGTAGATTTTTTTTTGAAGTGGCTGCTTGTTTCCATTGTCTGAGGTCAGGCAGGGCAAATCCAGCAAAGGCAGTGGCTCTCACAGCACACCGAGACAATTACTGCAGCTGAATAATGAAAGAGTAAGAAGAAAGACTCGTCTCAGGCAGGGAGCTGCTCCTATCTGCAGAGACGCTGCCGTTTTAATGTGTTCCAGAATAAAATTCCAAACCTGACTATAGAGAAATGACACATGTTTAAAGCCAGGGTGGTTCTGAACAAGGAAAGAAGACAAGTAAGTCTGTACTCGTTATATAGATAACAACATTTGCACTTGAGAACGCAAAGAATTCATAGGAATCAATTACACAGAGAATAAAAAACAACAGTTTTCTACAAAATATATACATGCATTCTAATATTAATATATATATACAGTATATATATATATATATATATATATATATATATATGTATGTATGTATGTACTGTATGTATGTATATGTGTATATGTGATACTACAACTATAAATGTGGTACCTGACTGTGTCATTACTGCGGAGAACAGCAACAGGCAGAGTGAATATACAACCAGGCTGCACTGCGCGCGTTCCAATATTATACGTCAGATGTTGATATTTCACAGGTAATGTGAAAGAACTGACTACTCAGCAATCTAAGAACCTTAAATGTGTAGCCTGTAGACTCAGGGTGTACTTGACTAAATCTGCTCGCTACAGTATAGCTGTGTGTTATAACAACATTCTGAGAGGTTTATGTTGAAGTGGTTTGGGTAACAAATTTTTAACATAGATTACGCGTGCTGTACTGACCAGTGTGCAGTCCAGAGGACAATCAGCTCAGAAAAAGTACAAATGTTTATGGAAACTACATCTGCAAACCTCAATGACGTGAATAGATGAGCAGAGATTTAGAAACTGACAGTCACATACACTGTTGCTGAGTATCAAGTCAGTGGTAGGTTCAAATGCTCCAAGGAATGGATTTTTTTTTTCATCAAACCGTTGCCATTCCTGCAAATAAAATCTATTTCAGCTTTAACTTTTGCTTTTTCAGTACAGTTTGTTCATTTACAGTGGAATGATATATTTAGATATATGTACTGCTGGTGTACACAAGAGAGTCGACTATCTGACAGCAGAACCGATGTGAAGATCCCAGTGTAGCTAGTGCGTGTTGATTTAAATTCAACTCTGACAACAGTATGGATTTTTACAGGCCCTCTACCATCAAATTTATGCTCATCCCTGACTAAGATCTTAGAGTTAACACAACCCAGAGAGGAAACTTGCTGACATTCTTGACACACCACTCATTCCCTGCTGTTTCGGATTGACGATGCCACTCCGTGACAGTGGGAGAAAACTAATACTTGCCGCTCAACCAGGCAGGATAGCAGGAGACTAGTGATTGCACTGTTGATGGGGTAATTCTGCACAGACAGGGGGCGGAAGGAGACTGGGGCTCCAGTAAATAACGGAATACAAATGCCCTGTGATTGATAAATACCTCGTGACATTTCTCTGTGAGAGGGAGATGAGGCAATAATCAGTGAATGGAAATGGAACAGACTGCAAGGACAAGGAAAAGGACACCTGAGAAAAATAAAAATGTTTCATTGTTGAATCGCATTGAAAAAGTCCAGATTTGATATTTCACTGCTACATCACTCGAATGGGTTTGAAAATTGAGAACAGACATTTAAAATTCTACAAATATTGCGAGTGATTTAAAAAAAACATAATTTCAACTTGATTTATTTTGGAAGATTTGTACAAAAACATTCAGATAAACAAATGCTGCCTTCTGTTGATACTATAAGGTTACGTTTTATCTGTTAGCTTTAGGTAAAAAAAAAAAAAAAAATTAAATGAATGACCAGATGGCAGAAAGAAAATAAAGACCCCTGCCAGAAAATAGAGACAGTGAATAATGACATTAAGATAGCTGGTGTATGAGCAGAGGAGGCAAGAGAAAGATTTATATGGCGACACCTTCAGGCAGTAGCTGAAGAAGATGATAAAAAGGAAATATTTGAGAGGTAAGAACAATAACAAATAATAATTGTAATAATCAGCACTAAGGTAATTTTAATAGCATCAGCCCCAAGGTGGTAGATCCCCATACTGTTTTCCTTTCCCACAATAGTATACCTGGAATAAAAAAAAACAACATTATATAACTATCTATATAACATTATATAACATTAAGCAACTATCTACTTTTTTATGAAGTCACATCAGCACGCTTGGGAGAGTTGAGTGATTGAAATTGACAGAAAATAAATAAAGACACATCGTATAATGATGTTTATATTAACATGGCATACATGTACAGCAGCAGACTGTGTACTGCAACTGTGCAGATTTTACCTGAAGCACAAATGTCAGTACTCCAGTGCTTTGAGGGCTACAGGGGATCAGTGAGACGCTCCAAAAGGACCAGGAAAGATAATGTGCTAAGAAACTGTGTTCCCTGAGGAGAAAACACAGTGTCCCTGAGGAGACGACAGGAGGAGAGAGGGAGAAGATAAGCAGAGGCACTCGAAAAGCAGCTCAGAGAAATGACAGTCACCTCAGGAACTGAGTGTGATGGAGAAGGGAAGACTGTGATCCCACTCGGAAAGAATTGGCTCAATCAGGCTGTGTTTCTAGTACAAGGAGGACATCTAGTGATTACCATGTGACTAGCAAAATTCCACAACGGGAAAAGTGCTTCTGAAATACCTGTGATGTTAATGCATAAATATTATTAATAAATCAAGTATTGATATGGCATAAATAAATGAGGGAAAATAAATGTTTTTAAACCAGCAGTTTTTTTTATCCTTCGTCATAAGGAGTACTATAGTTCAAACCTGATTCTGTCCTTTCACAAGTTTGAGCTATTTTAACAGCTTTGTTGCTCTTGGGCCTACCAACCCATGCGTCTCCTTTGCTGCTATTTATCCCCCTCTGTGTCCAGTTTCTCCTCTACACTGACAGGTAAACTCTACAGCCCCATTGTTCCCATCGCTCTGATCTTTTCCATTTGCTTTATTCTGTTCATTCCAGGATCTGGATGTGTGGTAACGCTGGCTCTGACTCTTTCAGCTCACATTGTGATTAAAACATTTGTCACAGTGCCGACATTTACACGGCCTTCTGGATGAAGCCTCGCTGGCACACTGCACACTTATAAGGTCTGTCATCTGAGTTCACATTTAAGTGTCTCTTCAGAGTATTTGGAACACATAGGAACTACATTCCACATGTACGACAAAGTACTTGCCTGAGGCCTTTGTGGTCCTGCGTGTGCCTTTGGCGATCCTTATTTGTGGCAAACGTCCATGGGCAAATCAAACATTAATAGGACCTTTTCTTCAGTTTGGTGAATGGGCTCATGGTTGTAGTCACGTTGAAGTACTTGCAGTGATGCTTGTAGTTATCACCATGCACTCCCGTTATGCAGGATATCTGAAAAGACATTTACAAAAAAATATCTAACGTGGGTATTTTAAAAATTCTGCTTAAAGTTTGTATCATAGGAATAATCCAAAATAACAAACACATTTGAGAAATGATGTACTACACAGTGGGTTATTATTACTACAAAAATGTAATTACATATGAGTTAATATGAATTATTGTGTTACTGACTTCAAAAATGTTTCCTCTGTTCACTTCTTCTGCTTCTCAGTCCATGTTCCTGCAGTGTGACCTCACAATTCTTCTTCACAATTTCTCCTGCCCCCTATTGCCAAGTGTGTATATATATATTTGTTTTACTTGAAAGTAGAAGGTGAGCAGTTTGTTTGCAGTATTGTTGCTGATAACCTGTGCTGTTAAATTCAATTATTGATCACTTGTTCTGCTTTAGTATTTTCTTTTGACCTAAATATTTATAACATTGGGTTCAATTCCAATGTAAACTATGTGTTTACATTTTTTTTTCCAGTTTATTTCTTTATTTATTGGACTGAAAATCATTATACAGCTGCATGATTGAAAGCATGAGGTAAAAGTCAATAATGTCGGGATCTCGTAATTTCTATAATTCTGATCATATATAACGTAAGTAAAAATGCTTGACATCAGTTAATCAAATGTGGGTTTATTTTATTTATTTATTCTAACATATCCTCAACTTCATACTTTTAAAATGAAAATATCGCTGCTTTTCCGTTCACGTGACAAAGAATGTAAACACTTCCTGTGTGCAGCGAAGAAATGTCACCGGGCGAAACTATACTAAACAAACATTCACATGGCCACATGGAAAAAGTCGAAAAGTTGATGGATCTGTTTCATAAACACAACTGTTTTGACAATGTTCGCGATGACTCTGTGTGAATGACAATTAGTTACAATTTAAAGTTAGAAATTATATTGTTAAGACAATGAACGAATCTTAAAATACTCTGTATAAATATTCTACTCCAGCCTCAGGGTCCAGCAGCAGCTCACTCACCGGTCCCTTGTCAATAATCGACCGGGCAGCTTCTGACGCCAGCTCTCACGTTCCAGTTGCACCGACATACTTTAAATATAGCTGCTGAAAATGCTCAAAAAATGTGTCTATGAGCCTCTGTCCGACACTGAACCCACTCCAGCCTCATCTTCGGTAGCGTGCACTGCATCGCTATGTTAAAAATGACAAAAACAAATATATTAAACAATATCCAGTTTGATCAACGGTGTTCTTCTACTTGAGTCACTTGTTTCAGCTACGGCAGCCAAGATGGATTTGTGAAGTGGCACGCTGTTTTTGCTTTGTTTACATGCACACACGTGGACGCACTAGTCAATTTAATAAGAAGATCCAAGTCAAAACTAGCACAAACATTTGTGCAATAATTACCATAGCTTGGTTGCAGGGAAACAGTGCAATAGCTGGACACATTGAATGCGAATAGAGTGCAATAATATTTTCCTCAATTAAATAAATCAAATAATATATGAACATGCAAAACATATTGTTTTGTATTTTTAATGAACATCAAGTAGGATCATTTGTAGGATCAAATGCATGTATGTAACAGTGAACAAATCAGTCCAACAGTCCAAGCCTAAGGAAAAATGATCTCACATGTCGCTCTTCAAATTCTGATACATGGCTGAAAGATCGGTCCTGGGTCAGGCATGCGTTTTTAAATTTGGCCTTTAAATGACAAGGGATTCCATTCACAAATGCAACCCTCTCAGAAGTTTCGTGTTACAGTTGAAACAAGTTACAATTTTTTTTCTCTAGAGGGCGATCACTACTGCCAATTGAAACAAGCGTCACAGTTTAATGATCTAATCAAGTTTATTTTACCTGAAAACAAACTTCGTATCTGCACTAAGGAGGCCCATCAGTCAATCAATCACCACACTTGGAATTCACACAAGGCATTGTGTTTGGTCTGTTTGTGTAATTGCATACTTGTGAAATGTGTACTTTGGCATTTATTGGACTCCTTCTACTAATTTGTATTTCGGCTTATAAATACAGTCAAGATAAATTGAGGACAATCAGCATTCCACAATCACAAGGATTTTTTTCCTGCTTTCATATCAACATGCACCATCTCTTTGTTTGCTGAATGTGCTTAAAAGTCAATGAGTATAACTCTTAAGGAATGTGCTGTAAAACTGTAAACATTGAGATTAGTGTCATAAAAGCAATCGCTCACTCAACAGTGTTTGCACAACATTAAACTCAAACCTTTCACAGTGATTATGAATTTTGTGTCAAGTTTGCACGTCACTGAGACACACAAAGAAAGAAAGCTATGTTTTAAATGTGTTGAAAAATCTCTTCTTTTTTTTTCTGAAGGTATGAGCAAAAAGGAATTTGACCGAAGACTGATTTTTACATCAGCTCCTCCTTCCTCATCTGAATTCTGGGAAAGAGACGGCGAGAAAGTGGCTTGCAGTCGGAACATGTCGGTCGCCTTTCATGTTCCAAAAGAATGTTGGCAAGTCTTCACAATGTGCCTCGTCAGTGCACAAGATAAGAGCTTCAATTCATAAATAAGATTGATGGCGTTGCATACCAGTAGATCCTGCTCTGTGTTTTCCCATGCGAGCATCTGTGTCAAAAGCATCCGTATGATCTCAATAGCTCACATCCTCTGTGTGCAAGTCCAGGCCTGCTACGGCATTTTAACAAATTCACCCTTTCCAGTTATAAACCTAAGCTACACTCTGACGTTCTTTGGGTGTGCAAAGGGATGAGTCCTAATAATGATTCATACCTGGATCTGATGACTGTTTTTGGTAAAAACCACTGGAAAAACTAAATATGTCGGGAGTCTGTCAGCTTACGTAGGTCTGGCACAAGTTCAAGTCTTAATCAATTAGGATAAAAAAACAATCTTAGATCAATGTTTTCTTTTTAAAGGAACAGAAACAGTTGTCCTTCTTTAAACTGTGACAGACCCTAATTATATTTACTTTAGACACAGTCATTCATACTGCATTTTGTAATCGCATTCATGAAACTAGAGTTACAAAATACCATGACCATACGAATCAAGCAAGAAAAGTATTCAGTTTTCTGTTGACTGTATTCACACTGTGTATGTTTTTAGAGGGTATGTATCTGCTGAGTGAATGGCTCCGTCCTCTTGGTTTGGGACATACATATTTCTAACTTCTAGAGTGTCAGAATCAACATTTCCCATGATGCACTCTTATACTCTACTTATTTCTACTTGTTGCACTACATACTGATATTTCTAACGCTGCAGGCTTAGACAATATCCTAAACCAGGAACAAGGTCTATATATAACATCATCTTAATATCAAAGAACGACTTCTCAAATTGTCATAAACACTTCTGGGCCTGAGTATAATTGGATGCAATAAAAACATTCAGGAATGCAGCACACATTACTCGAGGTGCACGGCAGAGCAGAGACATTTCAGAAGGCATTAGAGACTAATCTAGGAGAGGCCGGTCTTTGTCACGTATAGTGTTACGTGTCCCTAAGAGAATGTGATCTATGTCGAGCATGCTCTTAACGGCAGGGAGAACAAGAGAGCAGGCCAGGTGAGAAAGTTGAACCCTAAAGAATTCTGCTCTGGTATTTATTAATGAAGAGCAATCGCCTCCGTGGAGCAACAAGAGGACAGGTATGAGGAGATCAGGTGACAACGTGAGTCAAAAGTTAAAGGGAAGATGCACAAAATGCCCCAGATAATCAAGTGTCCTCCTATGTTACATCAGCAAAACAGAAAAAAAGTCAAGGAGCCAGTTAATTCTCTGTACGTTATATTATTTTATTGCTTTATGAAATGTGCACGAATGCATGAATTCCACTGTAAAAACCTTCATACTGTTTGAAGTTCACAGAAATGCCTGTTTGAAGTCAACACTCGGTTGGTTGGGAACAGCTTGACATGACCATGATTGTCAACGCATAACTTAAAACAAACAATACACGAAACATAAACTCTTTGGCGTCTCTCGAAGCTCTGTAATATCTAAAATAACAATACGGACATCTGTATAAAATATAGATTAACAGAATAATATTATTAATATTAACAATTAACCTGTTTGTTAGTTTAAAACTAACAGTAAACACAACAACCAACACAACTTCTTCCCCTCTGCGGTGACCAAACCAGCAGAATCACCACATCAGGAAACACACTCTCATACTGAAGTCACACATGCAAACATACTGAGGAGGAAGAAGGGAATAAAAGTAATATGATGAAATCAACACCATGACACTACACCCTCCCACTTGAACGAACAACACCTGATCTGTGTCAGTTTGGCAACAACAAACCACATTATATTTCATGCATCTCTTCACTCACAACCCGACTAATCCCCGGTAGAACCAGCTACTAGGGCCGACGGAGTGTGGAATGTGAGAGCACTTGAAATCAGCAGAGTCTTGTGTGTTATCAGCTTAAATTATTGAGCAAGGGAAAGTCTGCCGGACTGATAACATACATGTGATGGGAACGGGGGTTGTTCAGATTAACGTCTTCTAGAGGGGAGGGGAACGGTCATGAAGATACCCCCTTACTGAGTGTTTATCTAGTGAAACACAAGGCTTAAGAGCTGGGGAATGTGAAAACCCAGTAGGATAAACAGTAGTATATAGTGGGGCAAATTGATTAAAAAAATAATATATAAGGGGAGCAGCAATTATATAGTATATCTATCTATCTTTATATATATTTATATAAATATTTGGCATACACTCTCTGAGAACATGTTGCCCTATTGCAATCCAAAATACTGTCCAAGTACCTCAGAAGATTGATCTGGTCTCACCCAGCCAGGCAGCCTGCCTGCAGCTGGCTGGCTGGGTGAGAGAAAGTGAGTCAGTGCACAGCTCTGACTCTAAAACATTAGAACAGTCCTTTTTTTTTCTGCGTGCTTTGGCCTCTTTCCACTACATTCTTGGATCCAGTATTTTCTTCCATTCATTTATTTAAAGACACTCTTCACAGATTCTCAGAATTGCTTTTCCCCTTTTGTTTTTAAAAATCCACTTCTCTCAGTCCTTTATATGAAAATCTCCACTGCCTCCGGCTCCAGCTCCTCCAGCCCACTGAAAGGATTTAACAGGAACTTCTTTGGAGTTGCTTTGTCTACCAGGGAAAAAGCAAGAGAGAGAGAGAAAGAGAGAGAGGAAACAAGCAGTCAGTTAGATATTTTCAAACTATGGAAAAATGTTCCAGATACAGCTCAGCGATTAACGGTTAACACCGGTTTTCCACAGCCGAACAGACCACGCTGGTGAATGTGCTCAGTCAACAGATCTGCATTATTTCCTAACCATGCACATTCCACAAGGCCCGCATGATGAACCATGACCCGTACTCATGCTGTCTGAATGGCTGCTACAGCAGCAGCATGGTTAATCAATGTGGACGTCCGTGAAGTTGAGGTCCAAAGCTCTTTTTAACGTCAACAAAAAGTCTAACCATGTGCATGGGAAGTTTAACTGATGCTCTGCAGTGCATTTGAGTTTAATAAAAGCTGTACTGTATTATTCATCTCCAAAGGTTTAGATTTGTATGGGTTATTTTATTTTTCCAAACACTCACCACTGTTGAGCTTTGTTTTGCCAGCAGCGCCTTTGTCCTTGGTTCTCTCTTTGTGCCGCTCAAGTGTTCCAGGCTCAGACTGAGCAGAGAACTGACGGTTTGGCAACGTCTGGTCATCGGAAAGACTCTTTCCTAAAGGATGACATCATACAGATATAGACAGTCAGTACGTTTACATGCTAAGTTAAGTCAAGCCTCATGTTTCTCTATGTAGAAACAAATACAATAAGCACAATATTGACCTGATTATACATGAAACAATTATCAACTCATTTAACACTGCAGTATTACTACAGTTTCACTACTTTTGTACAGCAAATTTGTTTTCTGACATTTTCCTGTTCTTCTTGTTTGAGATCAGAATAAGAGCAAACAACACATTGCACAGATGTGTTGATTCTGGCCTAAGGCCTGAATGTATATGTACATATGTGCAACAGGAGTACCTTCATCTTGTATTAGATTTCTATAATTAACATTAACCTTACCTCTAGTCTTTGTGTTGGTCTTGATAGTGCTGATGGAGGGGGTGGAGAATGCAGGTCGCAGAGGAGCACCTGCAAGGTTCAGGTAACTGATACGAGGAGACTGCTCATCCTTTTGCCCCTGGTCCTGGTGCAGGCGTTGGTTAAGGATTTTGATTACCGCATCCTTTTCTAAGATCTGTGCATAAAGAGCGCGGATCCTGCAGAAAGACGGGAGCGTAAAACATTATTAAGTTAAAGCTTCATAAAATGGAACATTAAATTATGTTAAAGAACAACGAGAGTTCAGTCATTGGTAGGTACCTGTTCTCCATCTCTTGGTTCCTGTGGTCAGCAACTGGCAGGTCTTCATTGAAGCTGTTGTTTGAGGAGTTGCAGGGTGAATGGTTAATGATGGTGGTGTCTCTGCAAAAGTAAAAATAATCATGAGTTTAGCTTTAAGCCGAGTGATAATATAAAAACAAAAATACAGGAAATGTGCCTGGAAATACCAAGACCCCCCTCTGTACCTCTGAGCGGCAGCGGTAGCAGCCACCTCCATGGCAAACTGCCTCATGGTGCTCTCCTCCAAATACTTCTGCTCCCAGCGCACCATATCAGCCTCAAGGGCTAGGATACGCTCCTCCCGCTCACGCAAGCGTTCTTGTAGGGAGTTCATGGTCACACCAGGGGGCTGGGATTGCCTCTGTGGTGAGGAAAATAAAATACATTAGATATATATATGGTCTGTCATAGGGCAGAACACAGACGGGTTTGGAAGATTTCAGATTTAGCAGACGTACCTGCTGTGCCCTCAGACTCCGCAGCTCCTGCTCAAGTCTCGTCCTCAGCTTCATCTCAAGGCCCTCTCTCTTCTCACAGGTGGACTGTAGCTGAGCTAGTGCACTCTGAAGCCTCTCCACCTTCTCCACATAAGCCCTTTTCCTTCTCAGCTCCTCTTCAAGCTGGCGGCCTCGTCCTCGGGCAGCCTCCAGGGCCTCCTCGAGTCTTTTCGCCCTGAGTCTCTGCTCCTCTGCTGTGGTTCGAAGCCTCTGCAGTTCCCGCTCTACGCGCTCCCGTTCGACATTCTGCTCCTCGTCTGAAACCAAATTAAAAGATATAACATAAGCAGCAGGTACAAGGCATACACAAGCTTTAGATACTTCAGATCACCCCCCTGTCCCCTCATAATAAGTACCAGAGTTTTACACAATCAGTGGTCAGTGTTTTTCATTTGTCAAAGTACTTCAGGAATGCTGAGTAGGAGGATGGGCGACAAGGCCGCCATATCCCTTTGACCCACATAGAACAGCACATTCCTCATCAAGGCCATGCAAACACCATCATTCTGCTCGGGCCCAGTTCCTCCAACACACAGCATAGCATAAATCAAGCCAACAACAGGTGGGGGAAGACTTAGTTTTACCACTTCCACTGCTGCTATGCCATTTGGAGATGGATCAGTTGCCTTTGCAGCTGTGTGTATGTGTACATGTCTGTGATTGTGCGTCCACTAAGACTTTAGACAGCCTAAAAAAGGATCGAATTCCCTTTTTGTTAAGCCTTCTTACCAAATAAGCTGAGGTTATGCAAGTCAAATTCCTGCATGTTTGAAGCCCCGTGCTACAAAAAATGGCACCCAGTTTCAGCTACAGTGAGGTCCAATCAGGTATGTTTATCACAAAGAGGGGTGTGAGGGAGACTCGAGTGGTGTAGGCTGCGTTCTTACTCTGTTCAAGAAGTTTGGCCATGATGTGCTGGTTATGGTCGGCTGCCTGGACTTCTTTTGCCACATGCGTTCTTGCATTTTCCAGGTTTTCTGCGCAAAGAAAATTCATTTTTTAAGTATTTGAACTAAAGAGAGAATGTATGATGATGTCGTACGATGGTTACGTAACCGTACCTCTGAGGTCTCTGTTGAAATCCTGCAGCCTCCTGACCTCAGCCACCAGTCTCCTCCTCAGCGTCTGCTCCAGGTTTTCTCTTTTACTGCTGCCCTGCATCAGTGTATCATAGGCCTCTGAAATCCTCTGGATCTCTTGTTCCAGCTGAAGCCAAGGGAAAGAAGGAGAAACAGGGGAGGAATGAAGGAAAGGGAAAGAAAAACGAAGAGGATTTTTTGGTTAACCTACATCACATGTCAGGAAGACGCAGGAATGTTGATTCATGTTGTTACAGTACATAAATATATAGGCACATATGGGTACATTCATGTGTGTACAGTACATTCAGAGTGTATGTGTTTGTGTGTTGCGTACGCCTGTGTGTGTGTGTGGTATAATTCTGAGAAGGAATTCAAGCCTGCACCACTCCCTGTGAGACTGATTTATATCTACATTCCTGAGGGCTGATTGCTCTAGTTCCAGGTGTGTGAGTGCACAACAGCGCGCACATACACAACTCAAGGTTAAAAAGACACACACGCAAACACACACACATTGAAGTCTGGGAAGGATGCCAGTCGAGGGAAGGTGTGCATGCCTGTGCCTGGGCTGTGGAAACGGCAAAGAGACACCCACCATTACAGCAGTCACACAGGCATGTTTACTCTGGGCTGCAGCCTGACGGAGAAAACTTTCCAACCCTGGCAATTATCATTCTTTTAGGCTTAAAGCAGGCGAGGGCCATGTGACATAACTCCAGCAGAGAGAGGAGTAGCTTTTCTAAGATCTGGTGTTCAGTTTCTCTCAATCTCCTTCCACCATATTAAACAAGACATTTTTGGACCTGTTTGACAGGAATAGGGGTGAAAGTAAAAACACGTAACAGTTCAGTGAGTGAGAAAACAATGGAGAGCCTTTTACTGAGGACAGAGCAGTGTACGCCACCTGCCACGGCCCCTATTAACCCTACCCTCATTTGCTGTGTGGCATTTAAAAACCCATCATGTCCTGTCTGACAGGCCCTAGAAAATCTATGGAGTCCCGGGAACTAAAAAACACACACACACACACACTGGCCTCCACCAGGCCAGCTGCACAATGAAAGAAGTGTGTAAACACAGTAGCAGGCTTTGACCTCTTGTTTGTGCCTCTGTGGTATGAAGGTAGCAGCTGCTGACCTCATCTGTTTTGTCCAGATGAGGGCGTGTGTGTGGATTTGAATGTCAGTGAACAACTGTCCACTGGGGTTGTGTTTCATGGACAGGTGGCTGCATCTGGCATTTCACTTTTTTCGGACAATCCTGAGGGAAAGTGGTCAATTTTACCTTCTGAATGCGTCCAGTTTTCTCCCTGTGTGTCTCCAGCTCCTGCCTCAGCCTTTCATTCTCTATCAGCAGCAGTTCCACTTGGTTGGGCTCCTCCAAACCAGCAGGTGGCACAACAGGGAAATTGTTGTAGCAAGGGACGTCA
>NC_024326.1:3856419-3963521 GCF_000523025.1 Cynoglossus semilaevis
AAAAAGGGAAATGTGTGGTAGGAGGGGAGGCCACCCTGCTGAGCCGACTGCACATATCTATGTGAGAGAATCATTATGAATTAGAAAGACAGCTTATATTTAAATTGTCTCATTTATCTGTATAAGTGTTGAACTGGAATCCGAAGCATCTCTAATTCTGTCTATCACCCGGCAGACATGCTGACTCCAGTGGCGCTGAAGAATGGTAACATCTATATGAGGAGCATGCTTTTATAAAAGTATCTGTGGCAACGCAGACATGTGAAACTATCCTGTGTTAGTATGCCAAGCATTACGGAGAGCTACAGGGCTGGACGCGTTCTCCAGTGAAGCATTTGAAGAAGGAAATTGGTACAGCAGCTATGGTGTGACTCACACTGATTGGTATGTGTTTACGCATGTGAAACACAATGGTGAGCTGTGGAAGGTAATTATATGGCAGTGCTTTGTACGAAAGCACTACAACATAGTGAATGATGTAATGTAGGAGAAGTTTTGAAAAACATGACCACACGGCCGCAGATACGACCCTGTCCTTTTTCATACCTGTGCTGCTGTGCCTGCACCGGCTCCTGGACCTGTTGTGGGATAAATCCTTGGCCCGGAATGGGCACCGAATATTCTGGAGGGGGCAAGTGTTTGCCCGGGTTTGGTCCTGTGCTTTGAAGAAATTGCGAGGTGTAATAAGGCAGCTCAGGGTAACTGTGTGACGTTCCCTTAAAGGCCTCAGCCTTAGATGAAGTGTCGTTTCTCTCCAGAGATATCTGCAAACGCTGCTCACTGAGTGAGCGCACATGGCCGCACTTAGGTTCCACCATCTCTGCCTCCTCGTGAAAGACTCCCTCGTGCAGGAGAGTCCCGTCCTGGAGCTGCCTGACAGGGCCCACAGAAGCCCACTGAGAAGCCAGGTACTGCGATTGTGCTTTGGCCTGCTCGTACGTTGGCAGCTCCTCTCCATGCAGCTGATAGAGCTGATAACCACTTTCTGAATGGTGGTAGTCTCCCTGATGCTCCTGGCCCTGAGGCTCCTGCCTCGTAGAGAGCTGAGGGAACAGAGGGTCCTCCTGGGAAAGACTCTCCAGGGATGATCTTGGGCTCCTGCCCATGTCACCTCCACTGCTAGGTCCACTGTTGCTTCCACTGCCTCCACGCAGGGCCTGCTGCTGGATGGCTAACAAGGTCCGAGTGTCTGTTGGATTCCCGTAGCGAAGCTGCTCCTGTATGAGTCGGTGGAGGACCGTGCCGGACGGCTCTTCGGTGGACGCCATGTTAGGTTCTGTTTATTTTTTTTTTCTCTTAGAAATATTAACCCGCTTTCAAAACAGTGTTTTCATTTAATCAGCTGTAGACCTAGAAAAAAAAGAAAATGTAGAATGAGTCCTAAGGCTGATGAGATTGATATTTACACAGTACAAACATGGTTAGACCTGCGTCATAAACAATTGTGTTTGGTAAACTATTACATATAAACTATAAACTGTTAGATTGTTATTAATGTATACTTTGAGGCATGTAATTTTTTTTTAATCACTTAATGACTAAAAATGTTGTGACCACCTTGTAGGACCCACACGAACCCCATGTGGGCTGCTGACCCTCTATTGAAGAGTCCTCGATGAGCCATGGCTGTATGGCCCAGTTTTTATTAAGTCAAATAATTACATTTTTTGTTGGTATTTTCCAAGTCACATGAGAATAGCAACGCTCTGAGTCTTCTGTCCAAACAGCGACAACAGAGGGGATGTGGACATTTTTTCCACAGCAGTCACAAAATACATGCGCCAAAAATTCCAATCTCACGGGGGTGAAATCTCACAAAACCGCATTGTCAAACAAATTAATCTCAATCTTTATTCTATGGCAAAACCACGTTGTCCTCATGAAATTAAACTGCTTCACTGTTTGGTACTTTTTAACAGAACTTTCACTGGAGCGCCTTCTATTTATGTTTGCCCCAAGTGTTTGGTTTGGTTTTTACGCGTCAGAAGAAAAAACAGAGAAAGAAAAGTCGCTCCTCTTACCAGCTCATAACAAAACCTTCTTCTCGACTTCGATGTGGCTTTAAATAGAGTTGAGATCCCAGTAAATGTTCGTTTTCCACACGAGTCTGTTTTAACGGAGCCTCATCGTCCTGCGCTCTCTGACTGTGAACTGCTGGAGAGAGAGAGCAGGCGGTGATAATGAGTGAGTGAGGAGGGACTGAGGTCGGAATGTCAGGAATGTAAAACGCGAGCTCCCTCGGGGATCAAAAGCGTAAAACCACAAGAGAGGAGGGTGAGAGAGAGGGGGATGGGGAGGGGAGCACTGGGACTTATTATTTAAAATATTTTTAAAAAAGTATACAAAAAGTACATTTGTTTTGGAACTGGGTACACAGATGTTTGTTATTGGTCTCAACTTGTGTTTGCAGCAATGTTTACATTCCTTTAACAATTATATATCTTTGTTGTTTTTTGTTTATCTTAATGCGAAAAGGAAGTGTTAGTCAGGCATGTCCACAGTATGGCCCCAGGACCCAGTTGTGGCACAATGATGGTTGTGATAAGGCCCATGGTATGGAAGGGTTTTTCTTTGTCCCCATGAAAAGCTATTTTAAATGATTTCCAGGGCATTATGTCAGTGGTGCCCCTACAGCCAACCCCACAGGTAATCCAACCTGGTGTTGTCTTTTTAATGTAAATAAGGACATAGCCTAAAAAATACCATTTATATTTACTTACATACAGGACAGAGAGAAGAACGTGACGCAACACATGACCACGGGCTGGTGTTAAATCCGAGTAACCATAAGGATTTTAATGCTTCATCTGGCCAAACCATTAAAAGGACTTGCTATTTTACTTTAACTTTGTTTATGTAATGTTTTAATGCCTTTATGGTTATATTTTGGTTATTTTGGCAAACATATGCCGTGTTTTGTCTTGTCTTTGTTTGTTTTTTATTTGTTTATGACTTTGAGTTAGTTTTATAATAATAATAATAATTATTATTATTATTCTATGTCCTAAATACATTTGCTGAATGTTAATGGTAACCATAGAGTGTGAATTATTTTTAACTTATTTTCCTTATCTGCCCTTGAGCAAAACTTGTATGTATGAATCGTATGTTTTCTCTTCAACTGTTTCTGTGGCGTGGGAAAGACAATGTGTGAAAGACGAAGTGCTGCGAATAGCTGTTCTGCATGAATGTGTGAGAGGATGGGTGTGAACGGGTGAGAGGAATGTAGCATTAGGCATTTTGGGTGATACTCAAGGGAAGTGAATTTTTTTTTACTGTTTGGTATTTGTTGATTTTGACGGCGTATTCTTCATTCAGAGATGAGGACATGGGTTTAAACTGAGTACTCTGTATCTGTTTACCTCACTGAAAAACTTCTGTGGAAATCAAATCCTAAAATAAAATGCCACCTAGGATTTTTGAGTATTTGTATTACGTTCCCACAAGCAGTGCAATTCAAACCACTGAATTAATGTGTTACCTTTTTTAAATACAAGTATTATACAGAAGGTTCCCCTATAATGGTACACTCTAAGGAGAAGGAGCTAACCCCTGGAATTTATGACAGGTCAGAAAGGGTAAGTAAAAAACGTGCAATCCACAGTTGTGTGTGCGTGTGTGTGTCCCTGCGGTGCATGTGGCAGCTGTGCCCTGGAATCTGAGGTCTGTGCCTGCCCCACTGCAAACACAGTAGCCCTTTGTACCCATCATTATTCCACGTAGGGCAGAAGAGTGCCTGGAGAATGCCACACATGGGCACTCCCTCCTGCTGATTTAAGGATCAGAATCACAAACACACAGGGCTGTTGCTCCTGGTCAGACAGGTGGGATAATCGACCACTATTCCACACAAAATAGATTGGGTTACTTAATGCAAAATCCCAATGCCTCTACACACTCCAGATAGCAAGCCAAGCCATGTGTGTGCCTTTAAAGTTTTGCTTGGTATTTAAATCACTGTATAAACCTCTCTCTCCTGTGCAGGAGATGATATAACCTCTGGCAATGATTTGAGAATGCTGTTTTATTATTGTGGAAACATTTATAAAAGTCAAATCATGGTACTTGGTAAAAATATTTAAATTTGAAATATTAAATATTTTACTTTTTTCTATTCCCTTCGAGGGTCGCCTGAGAGGGTCATCTGCCTCCATCTCACCGTGTCCCTAGCTACTTCCCAAATGTTAATCCTGACCCCCAAGCACCTCCTTTAATCTATTTGGTCTATTTCCACTGGTAAATAGTTAATAACTAGTAAAAAAGAGAGAGGGAGGGAGAGAGAGAGAGATTCAAATAGCACAATAAACGTGACACTGAAAACTCCACGGATGCAACCAATGACCTTGGTGTCCTGCGATTGACTTTCTAACCGTTTGTTGCCCATAGCCTAGGGCTAGTTATCTAATTCTGTCTAAAAATCTATAGGCCCCATGAAATGGTATTGATGGTATGTCCCAGTCATGTCATTAGCTCTTCTAGTTTCCTTAATTAAACACACACATGCACAAACTCTCACAAACATTCTCGTCATGTTTCAGATGCTGCGTATTCCTAAACTGTCACATTTCACAGCGCACGCAGACATTGCGTCTCTGTGGGCGGCACTCATGCACAGGCCACTGGTCAACAGAGTGGAACATGTTTGCATTCACACTGCAGAGCAGCAACAACCTCCACCTTTTTTTCTTTTTTAAAAGTCTGCCCATGTCATTTAACACCACCTCTCTACTTCCTCTGTATGTATGTGTGTCAGCATGTGTGTATCTCTGCCGGTAGACAACGCCCCTGGCCATTTTGTCCCCCCATTGTATCTCACTTCCTGTGAACGCCAAAGGAATGTGAAGCTGACCCTTTGAAAAATTATGGAGGCTTTCACAGAGTCATTACAGCAGATGAACATCTAAAATGGCGTACCACAAAAATTCCTCAGTGTCTGTCTGTAGGTGCAGAGACACCAGAGCAGTCAAAACTGCTGAAGAGTGGCAGTGAGGAATATTTGAGGACATCCTTCAAAATAAAACCCAATTGTGTTGTTGCCATAGTCGGTAAATACATATTGCTTCTGAGGTTTTGGTGGAAACATGAGCAGAAATTAGGCAACAGTGAGAGTACTCAAACTACCAGTTCCACAATTGGAAACAGTCTGACTCTAAATTTACTCATCTGAGCTGTGTGTAAAGTCAGGACAATATTGTCAAAGGGAGGGAGGCAGTCAGACGGCCTGTGTCTGGGGTGCCTTAAAGGTACAATGTAACATTTCTTTGAATGGAAAAGCTCCATACAAGTTTTATGTTACTATTGTAACTAACTCAAACTAACACACACAATACTGGGAAATATTACCCAATATTTACCAGTCCAGAGGTTCCCGTCGTTTTTAGTACTGTACTTGTGACCAGCTGAGGACACTGTGGACCAACATGGAGGTGAGATCTGAACTAGCCTGGAAATGAACCCTCGACCTTCTTTGATTCACTTTCGGGTAACAGATAAACCCTTCTAGCACTGAACTATTTCTCTCTCTGCTTTCTTGCCTCTGCCCTCCCACCCCCACCTCTCCTAAAGAAAACTACTTATTACTGTCAAAGATATTATATATAGTTGAAAGTTTAAACATCTGTTAATGTACTTCAACAACAAGCTACTGTGACTCTCCATGCTAATAAGCCTTTGTACTGCAGTATGTAAAGGTGTGATTAACGACATGTTCAAGGAGGGAAGCTCCACAGTGTATGAATGGTTGTAAATAAGTGAATGGAATGTAGAGTCGAGGGTTTGAAGTGGTCATCAACACCAGAGGAGCACTGTTTAAGTACATTCCACAGGTAATTAGAAATTCAGCAGTAAACGTCAGTCTGCAACAATCACGGTTCCATGTGTGCATGTAAGTGCATCAAGATATGGGTATGAAAAAAAATAAATCACCACAGCTCCATAGACAACCTCTCAACTCATACAATCGTATTAGTCGGTGTGACTCATAAATCATATCTGCTCATATTTCACAGTTTAAGTGTGATTACTTGTGGATGTGAAGTTGTGCTATCTTGTCAAAGTGAAAACCAAAACAAACCAGATGTCTGGCTCTGTTATCCTTCTTCTATCTGTCTTTTCATTCCCTCAGGCCGTGTTAACATCTCCAAACGACTGCGGTGATTACATCCACATTGAGTCCGAGGTTAGGGGATTAAAAGTGACAGGATGCATGTTGGTCTTTGTGGGAAAGAACGAGGCAGAATAGCAGACAGGGTCAACTGATAGGGCGGGATTGGTAAGGAATGTAACTGATAGTGTTGGAAGAAGAGGGATGAATTCGTCCGCATGGCTCTCACATCCACCAACCGCTTCCTCATTCACACAATACACAATAGAGGAGGACAAGGTGAACTTCTCTCAAGTGGTATCCTGTTCTCAGGAAAACACAGGCCACCAGCTTCCCATGTCTTCACATTTCACAACAGTTTATCTTGGGATACCAGGGCTGGCTGGTGCCAGATAAAGGTTTGTCGAGTCAAACGATTCCTCCGAAACACCTGTTAGACCCAAAACCCAGGAAAGCAGGTGAGCTGTGGTTGTTGATGTGAAATGAAAGGTAGAAATATGCCTGCGTGTAGCAACTAGTCGAACAACATTTAAGGGAATTTCCGAACGTTTATGGCAAACAGACGTGAGTCACCAGAGGTGAATTTGATGAGTACGCAGTGATAAGAGAACAGATGTGTAGCTCAGACATAGTCTGTGAGACACTGGGGTTTTATTGTGTTGTCTTCACTGAGTGATTAATGTAAGAAGGAAATACTCACTGACAGAATAAGACCAACACAAATAGTCACAATGAATCTATGTCTGTACAGTGTATGTAAAACTACAGACCCGTAGCTTTATTTAGCATTTAGGAGGGGAAACAGAGGAGAAGAAAAGTGCTTACATTGTCATTATATCTATTCTTGGAGAGGAGCTCTACAGTACTACTGCTGTGATTATTGAAATGGGAAATTCACTTATTCTTATTCCTTATTCTTTTTTCTTTTTTCTTTTTTAATGTTCCTAAATTAAAAGGGTCTGGTAGTAAAAACAAACATTAGACTTTAATCTGTTTAAGGGCTCCAAATGTTATTTATTTGTCATTTACCAATATTGTTGCAAATATTGAATATTTGGGAATATTCATGCGTGTGCCATAAAACAAAGAAATTCAGTTCATTGTCATTTATTAAGTGAGTGCAGAAGTGCAGAAAAAGCCATAGACATAGAGATGTAAAGTCAAAGTTATGTTTTTTTTCTCAGTAGCAAAAGAGGCTGTCCTTAAAGTATTAATTTAGTAAACTCTAGAAAGATAACTAAAGTTCACAAAAGTTGTGTACGTGCCACAATTAGCTCAGTGAAGCCAAACTTTGACAAACAACACTGCCTGAAGGCAGGAAGTTAAGATTCTTCCAAAAGTCTTAGTTCTTCAGTCATAACAAAACACAGATTGACAGCAGTACAGCTTAAACATCTATGACAGATCACTGAACCACAGTATGTATCAATAAACTATAGTTATAATTGTTAGTTTTATTTCACCTTTAATCAAAAGTACGATGAGATGAAGACATAAAATAGTTACTGCTAATAAGTAGCATTAAGTTCCTGTTACTTTGATTCTTATTTCCTTCCTATGATACATTTATTGCACAAGCTGTGTGGAAAAGTGTCCGCAACAGAGTAAAAGTATTGAGAACCAGTGTTGTGTTACTGCACACAAACTAACGTGGCTTCAGACGGCACTGCCTCAACTGCAGTGTGATGTTAAGGTGTTTTTGCTGAGGGATCACATGATCCCAAACCCTGCCCACCAGCAGAACAGGAAGATCCACATTTTTTTCCACACGGATGATATTTGAGAGGTGTCTCTTAGTGTATTGTCCTTAACCGTGAGGACACGAGTGTTAACAGCATTTAAAAGTGAAAGGAAGTCTGGAGAGCAAGTGAAGCGGTGATGTGTTCGCTGTCACTCATTGTCCTGTTTGTTTGTGTTTTCATTGACTTGTGTTGGCAGCCTGAGAACAGACAAATACGATATACTGCAGTCAGTGACTCGTGTGTTTTGTCAATAGTAATTAAATGTCACTAGAAAAACAAAAAGGGTGAAAGCAAATTACCTGGGGCAGGCGACGGAAGGGAAGACATTTTAAAGGGTGTTGGTTTGACCACAAATAACTGGAAGCTCTTCATAGGAAATTTCCACATCCATTCACAGAGTCATTTGTCTTCAACACATTAACCCTTTTCTGGAGTCAGTACCAGTAGTCAGGGTAGAGGGCAGTATTACAGTTAACCAGTGCATCACAGGATGAAAACTGAAAATTCATAAAAATTAACATTAACTATTTCTGGCCTCAAATGTCATCACTTTGACCACATTTGTTCTATTTTATTGCTGAGGTTTTGGCTCAGTCATGTTTTGTCAACCGTTTCCAGCAGCATTGACTCATGGGTCACTCCTTTTGATTCCGTACATTCCTCTAAAAAACTATCAACCCTCAAACGGTTGTTATTTTATTTCTCAGCCAACTGGTCCTTTTCTTTCTGATGCCAAAACATATTGCACAATCAATACAAAAATATGGAATAAGGTAAGAGCCTGTCGTCAGACCTGGATCCAGCTTTACCTCATGTTACCCAAGAAGATTCCAGACATTATTTTCCAAAAACAGCAGTCCAATACCAATCTGCACCCCTCTCTGTTTTTACTAACATGCTTAGTGAAATATAAAATAAAAGTCTGGCCCACTACAGAAAGGTTTTGTTGCTGTATAGATTTAAGGTAAGTTTGTTTGACTTGAAATGTACATTCTTTATCCTGCCAGATAAATAAAAAATAACCTGAAGGATCAGAGGAGAAACAGTTGCTCCACTGCTATTATCTGATGCCTGATGTTGAAAATAAGGACTTTACCTACTTAGTAATTACTGTAAGTGTTGAGCAACAGTCATAGATCTATGTGGAATGCGGTGTTGGGTAATCAAACATTGACACGTTGCACCATTTACACACGACATTCAATTGCTGATGTCACTATAGCAACTTTGCTGTTTCTTTTGTGTCTCACAACACTGTATAGTTGGGCTCTGCTCCCAGACATATTACTCATATTGAGCTGAGGGCAAATAGCTGAGTGTAACTGTCATCTTCTCTTTTCCATCTGCCCGTCCCTTTACTTCTTCTTTCTTTTAAACTTCTCTCCAAGTTGGCCTTAAACAACACACACAGCTCATTTTAAGTTAATGAACAGGTCAAGTGTGAAGTCAGAAAACCAGTCATGAAGTTGTGAAGCATAAACTACCTGCTGCCGCCCAGAGGTGCCGTGTAGCTAAAACGTGAGACTATCATCATGATGTGTGATTCTAGTTTTGACTGAAACCGTCACTTCCATTTTAAAGCTAAAACTGATCAAACTCAGTCGGATGCTTCACCCTGAGGCTCTTTATAGATTCCAACACAAGTGTGTCCATAAGAGGTGCCAAAACCTTTAGCAGTATTCTGCCCCGGAGACAACATGCCTGCCCCAGAAGAATGACACAGCAACAAGCCATGACACCCTCTCCCAAAACAGCCTTCCACCCCGGCAGCCCACTGGCATCCTGGGAGGTCACCAGAATGCCAGCTATTCATTCAGGCCCCAGCATGTGTGCCCCCAGCAAATAGCTGCACTCGTCTGCTGCTGAGGCTGCACATAGCATGTGATCTGATGGCTGGCTTGGCCAACGGCACCATGGAAAAAGACAGTGAAAGAGAGGGAGAGAGGGACGGGTGGGGGTGAGTGAGGGAGAGAGAGACAGAGTCTGTGCAGCTCTGAAAATGTATCAGGGGCTTTCCATGGTGTAGAAGCAATGAGGGGAATGTGGACTGGGATGGTGGGGGGGGGGATGCAGTGGTTCAGGTGAACATACAGGTAGGAAATGGACATAGTGAGACGAGGTGTGGTTGTAGTATTAGAATTATTATATTAGTTTCACAGTTTACCAACAAAACAAATCTTTTTGACAGCATATGATGAAAAATACTGCACTATAATATATATATATAGTATGTCCTGATGTATATATATATATAATATATAAAATCAAGGGGTAACTGTGGGATAATCATAATTAATCAGGATTATTTAATTATTCATCAATGTTAATAGTCGTTCCTAACAATGTATATACAATATTGAACAACAATATGAATCAGTCTACAGTCCTTAATAATGCATTTGTCAGTTGTGTCAGCCGGCCTGTCAGTCATAGACTTATTTACTGCCCTGTGCTCAGTGAGGCTGGTGTGACAAGTCTTACCAGAAGTTTGCTGAACGACATGGTATTTAAAAAAAAAAAAAATACAATGGTTTGTACCTTAAGATAGGCCTTACTACACAGCTGAGCCATGGATGGGGTCTAATGTACCAACATATATAACATATATACATATTTACATATATACATATATAACAACATACATAGCTAAAAGACAATTCTGTTTTATTTGACTTTTATTTTATACTTCATTTCCACTGTATGTAAATAGTCTAGCAGACATTTTGTTTTGGCATGTTGCCTTAAATTCCCATTTGAAAGATTAGAACTGTTTGTTCAAGCGGCACTACTTTTAAACATCAGTAATTATTTTTATGCTGCTCCAAATATATATATGAGATGCACAAGGGATTTTTTTGTGCCACGTCTGGCGGCTTATTTTTTCCCCCGGTTAGCTTGCGGCGCATTCATTGTAAAAATGAAACAGTTTGTGGAACGTCAACTGAAAAAAACTCCACTTTCTTTAGGCTGACTTACAGCTTTGGTGTTACTACCAGTAAGTCATGATGATTCAGCCGTAAGACATGTTAATGGTTGTGTCTCGAGGCCTGCACTGACAAACAAAGACAACAGTGTGTTATGTCAAAGAAGGTCATTGTCTGATTTTACACAGACAGTCTATTTTAAGGCGGCGGGACTATTTATTCTATTCCCTGATTAATTCAAACAGACAGTTATAGAAAATGGAGGGAGAGGAGCGTGCGGAGGGGTGGAGGGAGGGTATTATTGGAATTCTTTGGGTTCAAATCACATCATACAGTTTACAAAAAGACACATTGTGCATTGACCCAGATAAATAAAGCTGGCAGTGAATGATCTGTGTTTGCCGCCGTGCACAGAATCTCTGATGGGAAAGAATTGTTATATATCTGAGTGTTATCAGCCTATCCTCAATGTCTGTCACTGATCTGCGTAATAACTGCACCAAACATACATCACACTGGAACATGTTGACCCAAACTGGGTCCTGACGTGGTAAGAATTCATTTTAAGTGACTGATAAGTATTTTATTTTATTATATTTTATCAAGATAAAGTGATTATTCTAAACGAAAACCAAAGAATATCTGTTTACATTTTTGGTATTTGGTTTTCTTATCACAAATAAATAAAAGTGCAAGACTTTTTTCTAAAGCAATTAAAGTAATGCTTTATCCAAGAACAGTGCCAGCTGTAACATAATTAACTGTTAACCTCTATTATGGTTTAATTTTCTGATTTTAAATGTTTTTAAACTGATGTACTATAAAATAGTTATTATATTATAGGCTTAATGTCTTAGATAAACGTATTTCAATCACTTAAAAAACTTGATGAAGCAACAAAGTACCAGCTGTTTGATTAAGCAACTGTATAAAAATAATTACATATTTCATACACAACAGATCCTGTCCATTTTATTGGTTATATTCAAATCTGTATCGACGTACATTTAAAAGCTAGCAGTAGCCTAAAACATTTGCACAGTGCTACCTTTCCATTTTGGTATTCCATTTTACTTTAAATTTTTCACTTGCAATCTATTGTATTTGCCTGTCATATAAACCATGGAGTGGTTTTAGAGTACTTGAGGAGTACCACATTACTTAGCACTGGTGATGTCCATACAAACATAAATAAACTTGAAAGACTAGCCATGTTTTGAAAGACTAGCCATGTTTTTTCTTTTAACCCATTTGAACAAACAGCACAGTTCAAACTGTCATACGACGGCTACTGAAATGATTAGCATTCCTCCGCAAATGTGCACAGATGTGAGCTCACAGAAGAATTCTCAACATCTGCGGGGCCATCCTGACCCCTCCTCATATAATTCTGGCTCAGGAAAGGACAGCGATCACAGGAGACGCTGTTAGCACTGCCGTCCCAAAGCAAGAATGCAAACAGCTCTTCCAAGAATTCCCAGTTGAGGACTTTTCTGGAATGTCCTAATGAGACTTCTGTGCTGTGTTTACAGTTTCAGATGGATGGCAACCCTGCAATCTGCCCTGCCAGCATATCATTATCTGGCCTCTTCAGGGGACACAGAGTCACAGCAAGAGTAGGACATTTTTCAACTCCCTGACCAGGCATTTAGATATTTGTTCAGAGGCTGTATTACTTTAAAACACAGCAAGAGGGACAACCACAGACTGGGACTTGACTTTAAAATTAGGCGAGATGTCCAGACTAATTAGAAAACCCTGAGAAGCTGTGGCCTTGTTTAATTAAAATTACTGTTGGATTGACTTTAGAGCTCAAAATGACTGTTTCTGACAGACACATTATGTCATAACTCAGACGTTTAACACTGTTTACACATTATGTCATAACTCAGACGTTTATGCAAACGGCTTCAATGAAAACACCACTATCTGTATGTGTGTGTGTGTGCGGTTGCATGAGTGTGTGTGTGCGTGTGTTTTGCCCTCCCAGCTGACAGTATGTCCTGATCTTTCTGGTTGAGATTAGAAACACAAATATGAACTCAGACTTTATCGGCCTCCTCAGATTAGAAGAATGTCAGAACTGGACCATCTGTATAAATAAAAATGTACAACATACATTTGTATAAACCTAGACTCTTAGTGTAGTTATGGCCGTTCATTATTTAACAGTAACTACTCTCCACAAGCCAAACATTCAGCTCTGAGTTATAACGATTTTCATGGTATGTAGATACTGAGTACCAGCAAGACATATTTACACAAGACATCACTACAATCATTGTCGTCCAATAATAATGGATACTGATGATAATCCGTAGAACATAAAGACGTCACACCAGTTTCACTTTAGCCACATTTCTAACAGTGTTTTTGCTTCCTGAATGTGTTCGTCTGTGAGGAAGTGACTCCAAAATTAGATTCAGAGAACCAAGTCCTTTGTGAACCATATCTGATTGACATGTGTGTATTACATCACTAACCAATCCAAAGGAGCCTTTCATCAGTCAACACCAAAAGGAACTCAGCTGTTTTGACAATTCAATATTTACTTTTGACATGTCCTGGATCAGTGTTTCTCAACTATTCACATCACTTAACATTATCAACAATATCTATCCCTAATGGTGCCCCCTAATGACCAGAGTTAAATACAGCAGCACAGTTCTGCCCTGTTCACTTTCCTCACAATTGTCACTAAATGATCAACTTCCATTCTCTGTCACTATTAAAGGGTAATTCAGTTTTTTCTCCCTTGTACCATAAGCTGGAAGTTAGAGGTTGTTACACAGTAGTTGAAGATTCCTGTTACTGTTTCTCACAGGCTAATTTCCTGCCGTTAACAAAGGCACACAGTAAAAGTAAGGAGTCCACACATGTTTAAAATTTCTTAGAAACTCACACCATCAGTACTCCAGCTGGGAAAAAAACAAAAAGAACTATGACTTATGCAGTGCCTGAAATGTGGGAAAGGATGTACAAAGAATTCCACCTATTATTTCTTTCTTAAGAATTCCAGTCATGTGAGCAAGATGGACGTAACAGGATGTGTCTCAGGGTAGGAGGAATTTGACCTTGTAACTGCACAACTGACCCACAAAACTGTGAGTGGATGTAGTAGTGTGTGACTTTACTCATTTATCTGCTGGATTCTCGCTCACTGAATGAGTAAACGACATTTCCCATGGACGTCTAAGGAGTCAGGACTGAGGCTGGACATTTAATAAGCTAGGATCAAATAAATTGCTGCTAACACTGCTAACAAATGACAGAAACCTGTCTGTTATCTGTCCCTTCTCATCGGTTTAACCTCTGGCTTGGTGCTCGGGTTCCTGAGGATGCTGGGAAAATTCTGGTGGTCTGTTAAGCTCTAAGAATAAACAGCTCATCCATAGAGATTTATTTCAAGTCTGTGCCAGACAAAATATTCAAATAAAAAAAACACATCTCTTTCAAACACTCGTAACCTTTGCAACTAGTGTTGATATTTATCAGTTGTTTTAGGGATACTAATGGTAATCATTCGATAAGGCAAAGTTGGAAGAATACAGATGATAGGAAACTGGTACAGACAATATAAGTAAAATGTAAAATAAGCTGAGATGGGAGTACTCCAACAGACAGTGATGCTCCAGAGTCTATACAGGAAAGTGAACTCAGGACTCAGTATGCTCTGGTTGACTAAGAACAGAAAACACAGGCGGCAAAGACACAGGCAGAAACAGAAGACAGCTGGGAGGAGTATCCAGCAAACAGAGAGACACATACCAGACAGAAGTCTCATCAGACAGGTGAGGAGGACAGGCCGAGGGACACAGAGGGTGTTAATCACCAGGAACTCAGGTGGGACGAGTGAGACGAGTGAGTAATAAATTATAAATATTATTATGATTAGATAAATACTTTTTAAATATTAGATCAAATTCCATTGTTCCCACTCTGGGCAGATTGTCATGTCAAGGTCAGAGATTGAATCTAATGTACAGTAAAAGACATTAAACAACCAACATTATTATAAATAGTTTGGTTAAAAGGCCCAACGCTGTGACACATCTGTCATATTTTTTGCCATCATTAGCCACATTATTGTCTATCTATAGTAATGTATAGCGAGGCATTTATACCATCTTCACCAACAGGTGGTGAATGTCACACCTTAACATTCCGACATCAGAATTTTCACACAAAAAAAAGAAAGAAAATCTGAATGCACACAAAAAAGACTGATGCAAATACTGCAGTGACAAAGTAGATAATGATAAAGGATTTATACTGTAGACTTTTGTAAATGGCCAATTAATTGATACTAGAGTATGGCTGACATGAGACTAACTCAAACCACTGTATATAAACATCTTTTCTTCCAGCCACTCGTATAACTCTTTGTGTAACAAATCATTTTTGCTCCAGAGGAATTTGGGTCATTCCCACTAACAGACTGTCCAAACACAAGCAAGGCTTTATCTTATCTTTTTGTTTGTAGTCTCTGTTTGCAGTCTCTGTCTTCCTAACGTCCACGGAGCGTTGCCACCTTGTGGCCAGAAGCTGATCTTTCTTTTTTTTAAGCACTTGGAGTATTGTATGAGTTTTTCCATGTGGTCTCTCATGCGGTATGCAACTGGAAACAGAAGACGTCTCCATTATTGTGAGAGTAAAACATGAGTCATGGTTAAAGCATGTGCAGCAAAGAGAACAGTGTAAGCAGATTTTTGAGCAGGAACTCAACATCTGGAAGATTGTTTGAGTTTGGACCAAAGACACATTATCTGATTCTACTTGCTTTCAGAAACCCTGTTTAGAGTTGGTAATAATCTATAATATGATGTTCAAATTAAAGGAGGCACCAAATGGACAACTATGTCACCAACAGGATTAAAAAAGATGTGCTTTTAATGCTGGCAGGGCCCTAAAGAATGCAGGATGTTTTATGAACTGTTAGGAAACTTGACTGATAAATAAACACACACACACACACACACACACACTGGAACAAGCTCGTTTCCCATCCTCTGTTTTGGGACTGTAGAAAGTGGCAGCCATGACAACCAAATACCAAGGGGAGAAAAATGTGCGCACTGCCTGGACGAGCTCCATCCTTCTGGCAGTTGCGCTCAAACTCTTGAATCCCATGACAAAAACAACATTCCTCATCTAAGTGATAGTCTTCAAGGAATTCCTGTTGAACAGAGGCATTACTCGGTGTGCATACTTCGTCGTATTGAAACCATCTGGAGTAACGTGTGAATGTGAATTCTGCTGCAGATCCACACACAAACACGGTGAGACGAGGTGTCTGTGAACGCACATGTGAAACTATGCTCTGTATCTTTTGCACAAATATACTGTACGTGTGTGTGTGTGTGTGTGTATCTGCTGTTATGAGAGCCTGCTCATTTGTTGTTTGTGGTTTGATATGAGATTAGATGCCTAACCCTTCCCAGCCCTGCTGTCTCTGGAGGTACAGCAGGGTCAAGCTCACATGAAACCAAATGTGAAACAGAAGATAACAGAGTCACAGTGCCGGAAAATATGTAATTTCTTTTTATCTTTACTGCAATCTGTAAACACACTGGCAATTACCTTACTTAAACACACCACTTTACATGTAGTACAAATACACAAACAATACTCTGTTGGTTTGGAAATTATGCCAGATTATTTCGGAGTTTTCTGTGTCCATGCATGTTCATCTCTGTCACTGGTAAATCCCGTGGGACTCTGGAAGAGGCCGGGACAGACTGTTAAAAGCCCACTGTAAGATCCCATCAATGGAGCCCTGCTGAGAATATCAAGGCAGGAAAAAACACACAATAGAGAATCACTAAAGCCCACTGTGGTGAATACAGTATATACTGATCTGTAGTACACCCATGATTGGACCGTTCTTCTATTCAAGGGCATTGTAATCTGGAATTTCCTCAATAAAACAATGACCAAAGGGTCACAGCAGGAGAGACTGGTCAGTGCTTTTACCACAGCAAGAGTAAAAGGAAAGTGTTGTAAGTTATCTCTCTCAAATTATTGGTCCAGAGCAAAGTGTTACATGGGAGATCTGCAACCTGTGGCTCCTGAGCCTCATGTAATCTCTTAGTGATGTAACCTGACTGTGCTAACTGATACACCAGACCAAGAGAAACAATATAATGTCACCATCTACTTAGCTTGAGATCAGGCGTGCAATTTTTATATAAAATATATCCATCCATCCATCCATCCATTTTCATCCGCTTATCCGTTACCGGGTCGCGGGGGCAGCAGTCGCCACCCAAATCACATTGCACCGTACCAAACCTTCCTGCGGGTGGTGAGTCCACTGGAAGGTACCAACCGCCCTAACCGGGATTCGAACTTGCCCAGGAGGTGAACCCTGGGGTTCCACACCAATGACAGAGACATTGCCTCTGGGCCAAAGCGCCACTTATAAAATATATAAATATATTAAAATATATCTAAATTATTGTTGTGCAATATTCAGATGATGTGCAATTTTCTGCTTCGTCATAACACTGGTCACAAAACAGTTTTGACTGAGTAAAGGTGAAACTTAAGCCCAGTCCATATGATACCTTCATATGTTTTGTGTCATTGATCAAATATCCTGGTATGTATAATGTCATTCTAACACTTGGTCAGCCTGGTATTTCATGCTGTTATTAAATCGACACAGCTGAGTCAAATCTGCCGCACACACGCCACACCGACACAACACAACCCTACACACCGTGACATCTCACTCCGTCACCCTGTCTGTGTGATGTGACCTCCAGCAGCCATCTTGAGTCTGAGTGTGTGGAATTGGCGTGTAATTGAACCGCACTCACGTCTGCCAGGATGGAGTCCAGTTCATCCTTATGGAGGATGGGCTCAGGGACCGAGGAGCTGGGATCATGGCTGAGTGAGCTCTGGACCACCGGGGACAGCTGGACACAAACACACGGATAAGAAATTCACACAGAAACATTTGACACTTGTTTAATGGGACAGAAATTCTGATAATGATGACCGAACATTTTTTGAAACAAAAACTCCAAATAGTCAGACTTTATAACCACCTTCTCATCTTAAATAGTGTTTCAGAACACAAAAGCAGCTTTAAACGTCAGATCAGATCAGTCAATTCTGCTTATCATTACAGTATTGCAGTTAGCAGGGCTTTAGCTTTTTGTACTGCCACCTCCTGGGTCTTTTTTTCCACTGATAAATGTTGCAAAATAGAAAAGTACTGCAGGAACTACCTGCTGCCAATGAAAACACCACCAGAACAACCTGTGACTCATTAAAATGACTGAAATGTTCTCCCTTTTTGGGTTCTACGTTCTATTTTTAAAACAGTTTCTGCACTCTTGATTAAACACACCTTCTACTGAAAGAGACTTGGCTCTAGAGTGAGCCTCCTGATATTTGGCAAATTCTTTTTTTTTTCCTCTCATAAGCAGCCATGCACTCAGACTTTGACAGAGTCAGACCTACCAGCTCACTGGACTCGGCCTGTTTATCGGCAGAGCTGCTCCAAGATCTGGAGCAGGACAGGCAGATGGATCTTCCTCTATTCAAACACACACAAGAACACACACATACACACACAGAGTAAATGACTTTGCTGTACTGTGTATAATGTTACAGGCAATCAATATGTAATATCTAACACTCAGGAGAATTGAAAAGGAAGAGAGGCTTTCAGATGGCAGCTTAGACTGATTACACAGAGCATGTGTGTAAACCTATACAGGCTCTTACATTCCAACATGACACTACCATGACATTGTTACTTTTTGGATGAAACTCTAATAGAATTTTAATATGGAGGTGATAAAACTGTCTAAGGACAGGTCTAAGGACGAATGAGTGGACGACTCACTTGGAGAAAAGGCAGTGGACGTGGTAGTGCTTTGAACACTGCAAGCATGAAGTCAGTTCTCCTCCTGCGAGGTGGCAAACTCCACACAACTCCCTCACAGCACCCACAGCTTCTCCACCAAAACACTTGGAACATTAAATACACATGTAATACACCAGGCATATATGACGTTGTCAGTTAAATATATTGGTTTGAACTGTTGTGTACTTGGTTTTTGCAGCCGAGTTGTTCCAAAGTAGTTGAGCCAGTTGTGAGGGATGACGATGTCAGTGATGAGCAGAAGGGGGCGTCATGTTCGAAATTTGTGGATGAGCCAATTGTTTGCTCAGGCAGGGTCACAAATGACTATGACAGAAAAGAAAGATTCCTAAAGATTCTCAAGCTTTCACGTAAATGTAACAGTGTTTTTGGGCACTGAAGAGTTCCTTTAAAAATATACTCCATGGTTTATCAGCTATTTACATAATATCACTTACATTTCATAAAAAAATATTTTTTATGAAAAACATATTGTTTACTTTAACTACCCGGTGTAATGTTTGTCTCTTGGGGTCTTACTTGAACAGGTAGCTGGGCTTCCTCTGTTTTCACTCTCTTTCCACTGCACCGTTCACACTGCCATAAACCACTGTCAAAATACAAGGCAAATGTGAGTTTAATACTGTTTTTAAATCAAGCTAAGAATGGAAACATTGACAAGGTTTAAAACGAACAAGTGTGATTTTATGCAAAGACTTTCCAAAGGTGTCAGGAGGGGCAATATTTAATTTATGGTGTTACTAAAACTCTTTGGCAATAAAAATATAACATGTATGATGACAGACATAAGTTACTATTATTCACTAACAATATTTAGAATGTTTAAATTGGCCAAAAAGATGAAAAAAAAACAATATAAAACAATAAAAAATATATACGAGGATCTAACACGGGATCTAACATTACGCTTTCAATCCAATAACGATTGACGTTCATTAGGAGTTTTTTAAGACCAGCAAACTGGAGGATCTACATGAGACTTTACATGAGATGCACCAGAATAAAAATGACCATTTTGTTATAATCGTTGGGTGAAAAATAAAAAAACAGATTGTCTAAAAGCTGATTACAGTTTATAATTGTGAAACTTTTGTTTTTGTCACCTTGGTATTGATGTAAGTGGAGGTTCCAGGCAGGTCAGGTGAAAAGCTCGAGGACAACCATCACAACAAATGAGCTCCCCTCCATCCCTACACACTGCACACTCATCATCATTATAGTGGACCTGCACACGCACACACAGAGTACAACTTTTAGAAAGCTCGGATAAGCCAAGCCATAAGAACTTGAAGTTGTCTCATCCATGTTTGTCTCCACCTTGTGGTGAAGTGCAGTCTTGGGCCTAGATGCTGAACTCTGTGCTTCAGTTTGAGCTCTGGAGTGAAGCTCTCCACTGACGTCGATGCATTTCACGCCAGATCCTGTTCAAAGATAGCCATGGTTTCACCTCTACAACAGACAGACCAGGAGGTTGATGTTCAACATACGAGTCTCACCATCTGAGCTGAACACCTGCTGGATCTGAATGGTTTCTCTGGCATTGTGGATGACTGACAGCTCAGTGGAGGTAGAGGAGAAGGAGGAGGAGAAGGAGGAGGAGAAGGAGGAGGAGAAGGAGGAGGAGGAGGAGGAGGAGGGCCGAGTAACTGCTCTTTTAACTGCTCTTTGAACTGAGGAGGAAACTGCCTCCACACCTGTAGAATAAACGATTAAAATACTGCCATAATTTCGACCACCTGTGTTTATGCTACTTACTGTCTCCAGACGGTAGCTGAGAAGACGGAGCTTCTTCACTTTTCACTCTGTATAATTTCACCTTTCCTACTGAAGAAGAGTAGAGGTTTAAATCCACCTTGAAGGTGACGTTAGTGGACAGATGTCGGGCAGGAGAAACAGAATCATATCACAGCTGCTGACATGAGATAGTGTAGAATTCACCTGGACTGGCACTGGTCTCTGCATGATAGTGTGGGAGCTTTTTGGAACTGTTGTCTCTTCCTTCGTGGCTCCTCTTCTTCACTTGAGGAACTTTGTCGCAGCGAGAAGATTTCTTCCCACTTCTGGAACCTGCATGATCCAAATGAGACTGTCCTTGAAGTGAATGCTATCATTGGTATTAATTATGTTATTTCACCTACTGCAGGTATTAAAATTGACAGGTGGATCTGTAAAACATTTACTAGTTTAGATAAATAAGAAAATATTAAAATTATGGTGTTATTTGTTGAGTGCCTTTGTAACTTTAACATGGTAAGGATGACTGTATTCCTTCCTTATTCCTTTACTTTTCTTTTTATACTCTATCATAAAATTTTTTTTTATTTTTTATAGCACGTTTATATACTTTATTCAGTTGTATTACTACAGAGCTCAGTGTCCACCTACTGGTGTCCAGGTGAGAGAGCAGCTTCTGCAGCCTGGGGTAACTGTCCAGGTTGTAGTCCTTGGTCATGTTGCTCCAGAACGCCTGGATTGTGGACCTGCTCTGGTCCAGGAGCCAGGAGAGGAGCGAGTACATGGCCTTATGAGTTCCTTCTCTTCTATCCTTTTCTAGAATGTCCTAAAATGTACACACACACAAATAAAAAGAATACACAAATGAACAGCAAAGAGAAATAAGTCAAACAAAAATATAAATAAAAAATGCTGTATATGTTACTGGACTCACAGTTGTGTCTTACCTTGAACTGTTGGTCACTAATGATATTTTTGTCCGCCAAACCATGAACCAGAGGAAAAGTGTCGTCTACAGACATCGCAATGTCGGTGCGCAGCTCCCTCAGCCGGCAGCGAAGGCTTGTGTCTCTAAAAGTCTCCACTCTGGACATGGTCCGTGTTGTAAATGAGAGACAGAACAAAGACGACTGCACGTCATGCATGTGGGGCTTTGACTATAAGAGGCGTGTCCTCCGTTATAACAAGTAAATATGTTACAGGACTTGTAGTGTTTCTGTCGTGGTGTTATTAACTGAACTACTGAATATTGACTTGACGTCATAGGATACAGTACATGTTTCTTTTAGGCAGTGAGATTTCTGACAGTTTTTACTGTTATGGTGGTCTTTTAGCAAAGAAAATAAATCAAAATTATTTCCACAAAACAGAGATGCTCTAGATGACCTTGAACCAGGTCAAATAATAATAATAATACAATGTTTATGAATTATACAGTAGTAATGGTGAGCGTGGTTGAGTGAGTTAGCAACGTTGATTTCCTAAGTGTTTCATAACCAGATTTTCTGAAAATGGGGTAAAAACATTATTTATAATTATAATAAAAATCTATTTCTATACCATAAACTAAAGCCTCCCTCCTTCACTGTGGTGATTATTGACCAGCCGAGGTGCGAGACATCCCATAATGAAGCTACTGCCCTCGGCCAACTCAACAGAGGCGTCCTACTCCTACCTCTTGTCTCTGTGGACATCATCTGTCCACTCACAGCACTAACTGTCTCTGTCTCCTGATGGACGCCTGAGGGATCATGTGGCATGTTGTTAGTCCAGGGGAATACCTGTCCTTATGTCACAGCAGCGTGACACGTCAGTGACAGTTTTCTTCTCTAAAAGGTTCTTTCCACCTCAACTTCCCCTTCACTGTTACATTTTTAGATACTGAATCACTGTGTGCAGCTCAGGCCTGGTGTTGTTGAGGCCTCGCAACGGGTGGAATGGTTAGGGTTAGGGTTCGGGAAAGGGTAAGAGTCGTTGGGATTAGGGTTAAGGTAAGAACCGTCATGCTACAGTATACAAATATGAGTCATTAGTTATAAAGATAGGGAGTGGGACCCCCTGAGGGCAGCAACCATGCAACTTGGCCCGTTCACTACTGGCAGAATAGAATAGAATAGAATAGAATAGAATAGAATAGAATAGAATAGAATAGAATAGAATAGATTTGTCATGCTGTGAGTCTTGTGAAAGAATTATACAAATCAGAAGAACATTATACCAACATATTCAAATCTTCTGAGCAGGAAATTCAAAATACATGAATAGCACCGCCTGCAGGCAAGATAGGGGACATCCATATATCCTGTATTCATGCGGGGCGGTGTCCTTGACCGGCGTAAACTAATAAATCTTTCCAAAGAGCCCGTGACCTTTAACAGAGCAGATCATTTATCTATTACATAAATGTTGATGGTTAGGAGAGTGAAGCCCTTTAATTTTTAATTTATTAATCATTAAACATTATTACATTATTCATACTGGTGAACAAGGACCACTGCTACAGAGGGACGTTCACAACATACATATTACATTATTATATACAATGCAGTGCATTACAGAGGATCATTATATGAGTAGTATCGGGAAGAAGAGAGGAAGAAGGAGGGAGGGGTCAAGAGAGGAAAAGACGGAATAGGAAAGACGTGTTCTGAGGGAGGAGTTGTGATAGTAAGTTGGTTTCTGTTACTTCGTTTTTTTTTCAACCACAGTACAGTTTGTTCTATAAAAGTTAAACCCATAGAGATAGAGTGCCACGTTTTACAGCTACTGTTAGGTGAACCTACTAGAAGTTGACTCTGGTGGGAATATCAAATGAGATACGTTTTGTCATGAGATGCTATAGAGTGGATGCTATAAAACATTCTAAGATAGTCAACCTTCTTCCAGAGCATAGAGACCCTGGAGGGCAGGCCAAAGGTCAAAGATCAGATCAGCGTGCATGCGTGCTGCAGACATTCAGACGTGTTCGGCCCCCAGTATTTCTCCTTCTATGTTCAGGCATCATTTTTAGTGCTTTCCCTTTTTATATATAAAAAATACAAAACATAACAGCGAAAAGAACTCCATTTGGTTTTCCCGTTTGTCTTTCTTTTTCATTTTTCCAAACAAGTTTTTCTTTAATTTTTTCAAGTCATTGTGAGAGTGTGTATGTTTGTGTGTGTGTGTGTGGGTGGGTTTTTTACCTTCCCTTTCTCCACCGGTCACTTACATATTGACAAAGTATACAATATTTTACAACTGAACAAGACTGAGAAATAACATTTGATTTGTCCAATCAGATACAAGGCCCCGATCCTATATCCAATTAGAGAAGTCAACTGGAAGCTAACCAGTAGTAAGCAACACAACAAGCCTATGGTGTGAAGGGAGCTGTCCGACCGCAGCTCTGCATTAACATGAGCACCCGCCCTCGGGAACGCTGGGCTCCGCCGGCTTGTCCAACTTGATGTCGATCACTGGGAGTTGATCAGTTGAGGAAATGACTGAGAGAAAATGAAAAAATATTGACTGAAATTATAGCAGGAAAATCCCCTCAGGGTTTTTCCTCCAGGACCACCTTAATAGAATATGTTGATTAATTCTCTCTGTCACTTTTATAGAGCAATTTAGCTGAAACAATCTTATAAAATAATAATAAAATATGTATATATTACATGTGTATTTTATTGTCATTTTGTATTAAATAAAATAAGTAATGATAATATAAAAAATATTTTTGATGAAATCATGATGAAATAACGTCACTTAACATGTCTCATGAATATGTCTTATTTTTATGTCAATCCTTTTTTTTTCTTATCCGAGGCACATGTCATATCCTTTGCAGCCACCAAGCTGTGCTATATCAGTGCACCGAGCATTCCTCTCTTCCTGGCCTTCTGCTTTCTTCCCTATTAGGCACAGGCAGATTTAATGGCCCTTGTCTCAGCAGACAGCAGTCTGGGCAGCTGTGTTTGTAACAGTGCCAGGAACCACTCACAGATTAAAAAAAGCCGCTCGGCTAGAAAGGATACTGCCTTCAGGATTTGCATCGTCCAAGCTCTCCATCCCAGGTAGGGCTGCAGCAACCCGACGAAACAACTACAGGTCGGGAGAGAGGGAAGATGATGAGAGAGAAGAAGAGGAGAAGATGAGAGTTACTGTTGGGGTTATTCACTTAAGGCGACCATTTTTGAGCAGTTTATTAAATTGATATTTCATTACATCCATAATAACACCATGGTGTGTCAATGCAGCAGTTGCAGCTAAAGTCGTCCTGTACCCATCATGCAACAGAACAAAAGTATGAACTCTTGTATTAGACCCGTTTCTATACAGCGTTATTATAAAGTAGTGTTTCACTGCAGTCCTTATTTTATAGAAATGTCCTCAGTGAGATGGCAGGATTGGTTTTAGCCAAGCCAATAAAGCTGAGTCAGCACGCAGGTGAGCTGTCCATAAAATGCCCTGCAGCAATCATTGTTTGCTTTCTGTGATTCAAACCTAATTTATTTTCTCAGATGGTATTGGCTTCTGGGTGGAGGCACAGGGAGAACCGAGGAACTAAGAGATGAGAACAACCAAAAACCATGTGAAATATGGTGAAAGTGCAGGATTTACCTGTTTGACATTGGATCCTGTTTTGGCACTGGTCTCGATAAACATGACATTCAGCTCTTTGGCTCTCTGCTCCCCCTCCTCAATCGTAATTTGCCTGTGAAAAAGTCAAGCAGGAATAATTATGCATCATTATGGTGGGGGTGAATGAAGTCTTTCTGTGCACACAGACGAACGTAGGGAGAATCACCTCTTCTCTTCTAGATCTGTCTTGTTGCCGACTAGCATGATGATGACATCACTTCCTCTCTCTGTTCTGACATCATCAATCCATTTGCAGGTTTGCTGGAAGGAGTTTACATCTGTGGAAGCCATGATTTTTTTTTTTTCATGTTTAGATGCATGCTTTTTATTTATATACACATATTATACAACGGTGAGAATGTCATTTTCCTGCTCACTTGTAATGTCATAGACGACCACAGCTACTGTAGAGTCACGTATGTAACTTGGGATGAGGCTTCTGAAACGCTCCTGTCCAGCTGTGTCCCACAGCTGAAGTCTCACCTGAGAACAGATACGCACAGAACCGCACACATCAGACGGTTGTTTCAACACGCCTCATATGTACCAGGTCGGCTTCATGAGTACACTATTGAAGGGATAAGCTGGTATTAGCTACTGTGCAGGCAGACAGAACACATCCAGGCAAAGAGATGATAAATACAGACTAAGGAAGGGCTGGAAAAGCCAATCAATCACTAGAAATAATTTCTGCCTATTTCTAACAAATAAATCTTGGGATAATCGTGTCACTCTGTAAAGAGAGCAGTAAGAAGACAAATTGAATTCAGGATTAGTCAAAACAGATTTTTGTAAGTAGGCCATTTCTAAATTCTGACTGACTGCCTGTGAATAAAAAAAAGAATGAATTCCATGTACTGCTGCCAAGCATGAGTTTTAAAAAATAATGAAGGCTTCCTACTGTTCGGTCTTCCAGGTACATTGTCTTCGATAGGAAGTCAATTCCAATGGTTGCCTGTGGTGGAGGAAAAAAGAAGAGTAAAAACAGATGGAGAAAACAATATGACAAAGAGCAGTGACTGTGAAGCTGTAGAAGAGACGATTAATGGAATTAGAATTTGCGTGGGTGCCGTGGAGTCATCACTAATCATTTCTGCTTAGACTTCATGGACGTCAAGGAAATGACTGATCTGTGATTTCTCTTTTTTAAAGTGCATTTCTGTTCCAGAAATAATCGTTTTTCAAGGTTTGACTAAAATTCAACATTCAAATTGACTCTTCAAAAACACCAGGTGTGATCTGAACAGTTAGTTCCTGTCACATCTGCCTTTTGAGGAAGCATCAGTTGACATTGTTACTACTTATTTACTACAACCACTTGTCAGCGACATCAATTGGACAAACATATTACACAGCTGCTGAACAGTGTCATGAATCATTTCCTGTGTTTAATGCTTTTCAGCTGTAGATCTGGTCTTACCTGGTATGTGTTGTCAAAACTGTCATACATAAATCTAGTGATGAGAGATGTTTTACCCACTGAAAAAAAGAGAAGACAATTTAGTGGATTATAAAGTGTATAGACTCACATTAATGTGTTATTTTTTCTTTAAATGCAAATCTGGTTCAGATTTAACTTTCTAAAAATGTCAGGAGAAAATCAATCAAGTGGCGATGAACTTATTGTATGTCCATATAAATTACAAAATAAACAAGTAATATTTAGTATTTTTAACTAAGTCATGCACAATGTGGTTCATCAGGAGTTATTGGAACCTTGATTTGCATTATGTGGCTCATACTCTGAAGTGACTAAGAACATGGGTCTGAAAATCTGTTCCAGAAATATCTAAAAAACCTGTGTGGGAAGATGTGATAGAAGGAGAATAACAGAAGACAGACATCTCCACAAAATGACTGTCAACCAGGCTGTGGGCCTTGAAACAACACAAAGACCCGAGACTTGTTTTGAGCCCAGATGGCGACTACTCCAAAGATCAAGGTGAGCCTAGTGAGCTCCATTTTTATTTACATCCCACCCAGAGCCATCTTTAGCACCATTTTGTGTGCTGGGGGACAGGGGCCGAGGAGCTCTCAGACACATCAGGAGCAGCAGGATGTCGGAGTTTTTAAAAGGCAGCTAGAGTACAATGAATGGGGCAGTGGCCGGGCCTGGATTCAGCACCACGGACAGTTCCGTTGCAGCGCAGGCCGCACAAATACACATGGAGGCGCTCGCACACACGTACACGTAGACACAGAAACACACACATTGACACCCACAGTGTACTGCTGTTGTCACATTAGGCCTAATTATGTTCATCCGGCTCTGAATATGACACATCACCCTCTCATAGCTGACGTCTGAACAGGCATCCTGACTCCTTTAACGCATTAAACCACTATCGATCGGCTCCTCCTAAATCTCTGCCAAAACACCAAACAACACCCACATTCATTCCCGGACTGAATACAGCCATTGTTGAATATATACTACAAAGCCGTGGCGCTGTCAAGCCCGTTTTTTATTGAAATATTTGCGGGAGTGAATCGGACACTGCGATGTTTGGAGATGCTCCACCGACATCGCCAGGCTTGGGTGTGTCCCGAACTGACACATGGGGACTGTTTATTATTTTCTCTGTAAAAATAGTAATAATATTAATAATAACACGAGTGCGGAATAAAAGAGAATAAAGTGAACCGTGTTTATTTTCACTTTATTGTCTTTTGGTTAGAAATAAACCTTGTTAGGTGAGGTAAGGCAGCAGTCTGGAGACAGACCGTGCGTATTTGTCGGTCACTGCAGCACATCAAAACACCACATCGACTGCTATGACGCCAAATATCACAATTAGCGACACAAACCGAACTCTGTCACAAAGAAAAGCACTCCGATCAGCAGTATTTTTAAAGTAGATCACAATTATTGCACTCGATTCGAGAGGCGGATGCTGCATTTCTACTCATTTCTCCTCCAGCTCTGGTTAACGCAATTGTCTCAGACACAGTGCCAGGATCATTTACATGGGCGTTATGACGCCAGAGTCAGTCTGCTCATCCTCTGGACCCACACTGAAACTTTCAAAATCAACTCACATACATGGCCTTCGTCATACAGCAATATTTGCCATTAGGGCAGGACAACCCAGAGTCGAACACTGACTCACCGCTCTGCTCCCCCAGAAACACCAGTTTAAATTTCCTCAGAGGGTTCCCCAAATCTCCTCCAGCTGACATGGTGGCAGAAGAAAGCAGCTCGGCCTCTGTTGGTTCTGGGTGTATGTGATGGTATGGCTCCTATGCGTCTTCTCTTCGTCGTGGCTGCGCAGGGGGATCCACCTCTCCTCACAGAATGATGGGAATGCAGCTCAGCATCAGCATCCTCCTGTCACTTCGGGAGGCTACTGCGCATGCGCGACCTCACCTATTTTTCTACCCCGCACCTTTTAATTGGACCTGAATCCATACATTTGTGACGTATGTGGATGTCTAGAGAGGAGTCGGTTTATGGCAGAAAGAGGTTAATCCCTGCATAACATTAAACCCTGAACACGTTTTATTACCTTACTGTCATCACTTTTACATGCAAATTGTATTAAATACAAACATATTTTGTCAATTTACCTATTTATCTATCTGTCTATCATCTTCTATCTAGTAATTATTGTCTAACGGTAGTAAAAAAAAAAACATGCAATCAAATTAATATAGAAGGAGAAATATTATTATATTAATTCTCAAAACAAATGCCCAAAATCAAAGATTTCTGCCTCCTTCTCCTTCCAAAAAGCAAAGCTGCGGTCAATGTATTTACAAATGTCTTCGTTGTCAAAACAAGAAACGTCTGTGTCACTGCTGCTCTCTGGAGGGGCAGCTTGAACTGTAACTTCGGGAACCAGTTGGGCTTCTGACTGGGATGACGATAACGTCGATGGATGCCAAGACTGACCGCAGCAAGATCCTGCTGCTCCAAAGAAACGGACTTTAATGTCCTCGAAGCCGTCACTCCACTGTCTCTTCCCAGACTGGATTTCCTTGATCACAGCCTTGTGGAAGTTAAGAACCGTCTCCCAGGGGAAGCTGCCGACATGGTCGAAGACCTCGAAACAGAGCAGGTGCCTCATTTTCCTCTCTTCTGGGGGCAGATCCTGCTCTAAGATGTGAAAGTATCCCAGCATGAAGAGATCCAGAGTCAGACTGTCATGGTCCAGTAGAACACCGTCCACAGCAGGCAGGAACTGCTCGGGGGAGTAGGTTAGTCTACCGGGACTTAGTGAGTTGGGGGTGGACAAAGGGGACACATGCACATCTTTGAGTGCAAGTTTTTTCCTCCACGTGTTCAGAATGTTGTTGACAGCAACTCGCTGTTGGCAAAACTCAAACATGGAGATGATTTTCTTTGGCGGCGCGGTTTGCTTTGCTGCTCTGAGCGAAATAGCATAAGCCGACCGCTTCCAGTGGCTCAGGAACAGAACGACAATACGCTCTTTCCTCAAGCTGGTAGTCTCCATCACTGGTATAAATGTTTTAGCAGGTTCATAATAGCTCAGCTCAGAGAAGAGGCCTGTGCTGGATTTGTCACTGTTTCCTACTAAAGGCCCATTTGCCGCCTGGTTCTTGAAAGCCTGACTTCCCTTCAACACTCCGGCGAATGGATAAATCCCACCTATCTGACCTTCAAAGTTACACCTCAGGGTTCTGACCGACACACCAGACAGCTGGATCTCCCGCTCCACCTTTTCTCTCTGTGCTCTGCTGCAGCTGTTGGTCTCTAAACGATGGCTGAAGGCAGACGCCATGCCTATGTGAGGAATCCTGCATCCACTAGAGGTCTCCACATGCACTGACAATGCCTCTCGGCCCACATCCATTCCTGAACCATTTTTCAGACCCTGTATCTCTTCAATTTCTTTCACCATGCCACCCATTACTATGCTATTATTCACATATCCTTTTGTATGGCTCAGATTATCTACAAGCACAGACATGCTCCTGACGATCTCGGAAACACGGCTGCACCACAGAGGCAAGGTCAGTTGCATTTTGCCCTGAGCTGTCATCTGTTCTAAGACTTCTTTGTTAAGGGAGATGTTGAGAATGGGATCAGGGAGGAAGGCTCTCAGCTCCTCCGTCAGCCTGGTCAGCTCCAGCTCGTAGGCCTGACAGTGTTTCTGCAGCGACAGCGTGTCGATCTGCTGCTGCAGGTACACCAGGTCTTCCTCGGTCAGGAGTTCACCGAAAGGCCCCAGGACCGCTTTGTGAGCATGGGAATATTTCCAATCATCTGCTGTTATGTAGCCATTAGTCATGTCCTGTTTTGAAAAAAAAAAATAGATTAAAGGACAATTCAGGGATTCAGGGATAGCATTTATGGCTAAACTTTTAGCTATTTTGACTTAAACTTATTTTCACCTATTATTTTGACTAAATCGTTTTTTAATACCATTTTCTGGATGATTATTTTCTTCTTGAAGTGAAATGTGTAATAGGTGCCATTTTCCACAGAACCTTATGAGCACAGTGTCCACAGAAATCATCTGACCTGTTTCCTCTGTATCTCCTCATCCTGCAGCCTGACCTGCAGCTGCCGTACCATCACCTGTCTCTTCCATTCTGCAATGGGTCGTCCGGCCTCATCGTGAGTCGGCACCAGGGAATCTATGTCGGCCAAAATCACATCAAGGACCGGCTCCTTTTCGAAAACCTCCTCATTTTCGAGCCTCTGGAAGTGAAAAGCAAAATAAGAAAGTCACAGAGCCGAGCAAATAGATATGAAATCAGTAAAATCAAATATAACAGCTGTTAAAGGGCTGTTGAGACATATGTTTAACATCCAACACCCAGGTTTAAGAAGAACTCCTCACAGTTGGTCCAGTGAAGACAGCTGTGAGACCAGCCTGTCTCAGAGACCTGATGGACTTGACATGGGACATGAGGCTGAGGTCTCTCTCCAGAGGCCTCAGATGGTTCAACGATGTCACCACTGTGGACAACAGAAACAGAAACGTTTGGAAAATGTCAGGTGCTAAAATACATCAAATATATATGTTTTTAATTTTTTTTAAATGCAGCTCTGAATGTTGAAGGTGGTTGTTGATGACCTGAAGAGGCCAACTGTATATGCTGCATGCTGGAGCCTGTAGGCTGTTTCCTGGCAGCAGGGGCTGCAGTGACAGGAGGACAGGTGAGAGGAGGAGCGTCGGAGTGGCGTGGCAAAGGAAGCACCTCCTTCACTGGCTGCAGGACACACACACACACACACACACACACACACATGCTAATGCTAATTTGACCAATTCAGTATTGGTTAGATGTAAAGTGGTTGGGGGCCAGTTTAGAGAGCCCAGCGGGCAGTATCTGGCCCACTGGCCATAGTTTGCCCTGGTCTGTTCTAATGTATTGCACAGTGTATATATAGGTAATCAAATTAGAGAGTAGATTCACTAAAACACATTTTTTCCAAATCTTTCCAAATTCCTGAGTACTCACCTTGATGTTCTCCATGTCAACTCACTGCAGCAGAACTTTGTCCCAAGAATAACAACAGCGTCTCGACAACTGTCGATGTACGGACACAGAAAAACCATGAACATCCACACAACATTTAAGTCAAACTGGGTACACACCTGTGAGACGCAGTGACTAAATGTCACCAAGGAGATAGTTATCCTTTAACTACTATTTTCCTTTTAGTTGAATTCAGATTAAAACTTTTTCATACAAAGATGAGGGTTTATTTCTCTCTGTCATCTGACTTTTAAAATGATATTAAAGAAAAATCAAAACAGTTCTCAATAACCATGTTTCCATACGCAGCAGCTGATCACACAGATATTACTACATAATTGAGAAAGAAAGAAAAAAAACTCATTCAGTACTTACGTATAAATTCCAAAACGGTGGCTTCACACAGAGAGAGAATAAAAATGAGGCGGTGTTGACGGCGTCTTCACTCGGGAGCTGCAGATAAACAGTAAGATGAAGGAGCAGCATCTGCTGGTTCTAAACCTCAGATGGGGGGCCTTCTTAGTCTGCATAATTAAACAGCTGGGGTTGGGTAACCTGGACGGGAAGTATAGAAGGATACCACTGTACATACTGTATGTCAGGGACACGTGTGTGTGTGTGTGTGTGTGTGTGTGTGTGTGTTGGCACTCAGGAGCTCTACATACAAATCTGCTTGTAGAGTGTTTCCTGAAGTGTCACTTAATAACAAGTCATGGCAGAGATTTGCACTTGAGTTTTATGTAAACATATGATTTAGTGAAACAAAAACATGGCTTCTCCAGTTACACTGTTACCTGCTAATGTGACTGCCATCAAATATACAAGAAAAAACTCTGCAGAGAAGTAACCTTTTAAATGGACTCTAGCCTTTTTTGACTGTAAAACTACGGTACATTATTCCCACCAAATCGCAATCAACATTTTTTCTAATATTCTGGGGGGTTTAAAGTCCAGAGACTATAGATTGTTAGCTTATATATATTTTTATATACTAGTGCTGATACTCAGCACTATTAATTGGCTTTATTGGCCAAAATCTCACTATACAATCACATAGTACTACATCTAGTACTTAAATTATTACTTAATAATTGCGACTAATAACAAGTGTAAGTAAATATATAGACTATAACAAATGGATTTGACAACTTGGTGTCTCATTTGATCCTAATCACAAGTCTCCCAAGTACCACCAGCGGTACTCATACCATAGTTTGGAAATCACTTATTACCATTTTCTTACAAAAAGGCTGAGCAAATAACACCAAAGTTTAGTTAAATAAATAATATAAATAATTCCTCTGGGGCCAGCGGTGCTAAGCCTCTCAGAGCCTCCGTGGAAGTGCTCTACACCATCAGTACACACGCACATAAGCTGAGCAGACAGATATAGAGACAGAGTCACAGACCGTGGTTAAATATTTAACGTTCATGACATAGAAAAGATCTACAGTACCAACCAAACTTATTGTTCATCACTGGTGTGCTGTAACCATAGACTGTAGCTCAGAGCCTGATGGGAGGTGACTGCCCCTCGCTCCTGTTAGTGGGGGATTATCTGGACCGGTCCCACTGCAGCAGTGGAGCGTACTGTAGGTGAGAGGATAATCAATAATGGAAGGCAGCTGCACAAACACACAAACGTGTTCACTTGGAGCAAAACTGTTACACAACAGGCATGAAGAGAACACAGCGTTTCTTTTTGGTCAAATGCTTTATCAGCAAAACACAGTCCAGCTGGGGCCACGCCTCATGTTGTTTCAGTGTTGGACTTGAACCTGATTAACTTTGGATTTTTTTTTTTCTATATCAACCATAATTTAAAGGAAAGAGGTATGGTGGGGTTGATTGAGGTGATGTAAGGTGAGGCAGGGGGAGGCAATGCAAGGTGAGGTCAACCTTAACTGAGCTAAGATAAACTGAGCTGAGCTCAACCAAGATTAGACCGGCTAATGTAGAAAAAATATCCTAATAAAATGTGAGATTAGCTACAGTAGTGCCAGAAAGCATAAGATAAGATAAGATATACGATACGATAAGATATACGACACGATACGATGCGCTAGGCTTGGATAAGGTAAGGTGAGGTAGGATAAGTGGAAGTCAGCCAGGGAGAAAAGACACGTGATATGTGGGTGAAAAAATGAGGTAGAGAGATTGTATAAGGTTATGAAAGTAGGGTAAGATAAATGGTGCATCAAGGTAAAGTAAGGATAGATAGGTAATATAGAGAGGTCAGGAAGTGCTAAGATAGGACAAAGCTTGACAAAAAGGATGATCAATCAATTCATTCATTGGTTAATTAAGAAACAACTTTCAGAGATGATGCTGCGGTCGATAACACTGTTGCGGTTATTTTGTTCATCACCCAGAGACTTGCAGACAAGCACAGTTTCACAATGTATGTTCATTTTTCGACTTACACCTGCTCAGTAGAAGCTGCTCAGTAAGTTATTGCACAGCTGTAACTCAAATCTCAATTAAACACATGACACTCAAGTGCTGCATAAGCTTCAACACTCATTTATTTATTTATTCGCCATGTTTTTTTGTTTGTTTGTTTTTTTCTCTCTTCACAACTTTTGTTATGTGTCTACAGATATGAGGAAAAAAAATCCCAGAACCCTGCACAGATAATTGTGGACACTGAGATTAGGACTTGGTCACAGGTCTGGGACCGTCCACAGTGTCAGTCCAGCTCAGAGCAAGAGTGCAGGCCTAGAACCGTCAACCTGCTCCACAACCACAACATCCTCTAGATGGCGCTGGAAAAGTCCTAGATTGATCCACGATCAGCACTGTTTACTCTGAGGCGACGCCTTACGAGGCACTGGGCAGGCTACTTCCATTCTTCATGGTACACAGAGAAAGAGAGAGTACACATCATCCGTGTGACAAGACGTGATACGGTTCATCTCCAGTTATATACAAGACAAAGCCAAGAGGAAGAGTTCCAGTTTAGTCATTACAAGGATGAGGGAATGACAATACTTAACAAGTAGCACTTGAGGGAAAGGGGGGTGGGGGGCGCTGTTCCCATTAGCAAGCAGTAAGGCAAGATAGGAGGACAGAGTACAGCAGAAGAAAAAAGTGGACCGACATGCTGTGATCCAGGTGACGAGTAAAAAGCAGCCAAGATGAAATAATCTGTTGGAGCTTCAACATTTACTGGCTAGTGCATTACAAGTATCTGAACAGTATTTCATTTGAATTTTTCGGTATTACAGCTGGAAGCATTGCACAACATGTGCCAGTTTGAAATCCAAAGAAAAAAAAAAGAACAGCAAATTTGATGCAAAGATTAAATTGCACAATTTTAGAATCTTCAATCTCCACACACCTTTATATGACATTATTATGAACAAATTTTCACAAATTTACTTTGTGTCCGAGTGCGATATTTCAGCCACATCATTTACCCTTTGTAGGTTATCTTTGTGTCCGAGTGCGATATTCCAGCCACATCATTTACCCTTTGTAGGTTCAATAAATAAATCTTTCTCATCTTGTTCTGTTCCAGCAGACATAATAAATAATTAGGCATTTAGAATAACAAATAAAGCAGACTGCACCAAGATGACCCTGAAGACTACTTTTCTCCTCACACAGATATTTGGTCAGATGTGAAGTATTATGAATTATTTAGATGTTGTTTTTTTTCTGCGGCTCTAAAGCATCAGGGCGATCTGCTCAGCAGGTTGGTCGGCCTGTGGCAAAAAATACTCCCTAAATACTTCTCTGCCCATTGGCAGCAGGTCAGTTTTGACACTTGTAAAGTGACTGTGATTTGAAAGACAAAATGGCTGACAGACCACGTCTTTCACTCAGCACTTGTACACAGTGTACAACTGAACTGCTTTTAATTAAAAGTATACAAAGTAATACTCTATAAGGGCAATATTCGGGGTCACCTTGAGCTGCAGAATGATGCAGATGCAAGTAAACGCAACCTGAAACTGTACGTGACACAGAAGTCATCACAACACACGCGCTACATCATATGTCACAGGTGTGTGACACAGGCATCAAGCTGTTGAAATATTAAAGCATCTACAGTCATTTAAGGATTACAGAAAAAACTGAAGTAAAGCTACTTTTAAAATCCAACATACACTAAAAGCAACAGTGATAATATTTACTCATCAAAGCAAAACATACGGTAGTTTGTCAATATAAAAAGTAACATCTTATTTACATAAAAACCTCACCTCCAGTCACGTACTGTGTAACTAACGTCAGAGTAGATGGAAAAATAAAGGGGTGAAAAAGAGGGAGAGGAAAAACAGAGAGGAGAAGAAAAGGGAGGCACTATCTGGTGCAGCCCACACTGGCTCAAAACAAACTGCCTTCCACTCTGTGAAGGTCCTGGGTCTGTTTTTTTTTTTTTTACATTCCCCACTTAGCCACAAGAAGAACCCTCCATAGGAAATGTATTCCATTGATCAAACCTACTGTCCCGTACCACACACAATAAGTGCTTAGAAGATGAACGACACAATTATTTATCACACACTTTAAACTGATTCATTTTAGGAAGTTGCTTTTTTGTAAGAAGTTATTCTGCATGAGAGAAAAAAAACATCCCCTGATGTAAGACTGGAGTTTGATTTACTGACCAAACAAACACACAAGGAACTCTGGGTAAATAAAAGAGCAGATTAGGCAGATTTTGTTCCTCTTTTCACAAGAAAGCAAACAGGTCAACGTCGGCCAGATTTATGGTATTTCAATAACTTGGAGATATTACCCACAACACAAAAGCACATAAGGCATTAAATAAATTAATTCATAAATAAAAAACATTAAAATGCTTTGGTCAAAAATAATGAAGTAAATGAAACCAACTCAATAAAGTGCTTTAGAAACAAAAACAAACAAGTATTGTATTTGCGGCTGTGTGGGAGGAATAATGGATTACAGTTGTTTGGTTTTTTTGGGGTTTTTTTGTATATGCACAGGAGCTTGTGTTATATGTTAAAGTTCACATGAAAACAAGGCAATGACTCAAGTTATTCCTCCTGGATTCATTTGTTTTACCATTAAAGGCAGGGAAAAAACACACAGACTTTTTTGTTGTCTTTATGCTACTCTAGTCTTAAAATGACTCGTCTCTGTTGCTCTGCTCCGACCTCCACGGTGAAAGAAAGCCTACGCTGTGGAGAACCAAGCCATTCCACACTGACTTCATGTACAGTATTTAAATAACACATGAGCGGATTTATACACCTATACACTGACGACCGTGCAGTGTGAGCTTTATCATTGTCACCCTTCTCGTAAAGAGCTAGAAACACTAGGGAAATGGTTGCTTTACACTGGCGACTTATTTTGGATAAATGAGAAATGAGGAAAGGGTTACTGCACAACGTCCTACAGGGGTGGTCTGACCTCACAGTTTTCTACTTCTATAGGAAAACCTCTATGAAAACAAGCAGAGGGAATCCAAATGTCTGGGTACTTAACTGTTCTATGCGCCTAACTGTTCAGGAGGGAGCACACCATGCAGGGACTGAGGTGCCGATTGTAAAAAGACCGAAGGGAAAGTTTGTCAGGGTTTGGAGCTGAGGCTGAGGGATGTCATATAACAGGTTTTATATGGTTTAAAGTATACCTTTATAGGGTCAATGTTTGTTAAAGAATGCTTTTGAGTTTGTATGTGTTTAGATTGTTGGTTTTCTTTCCTAAGTTTTCCACCCGCTGTTTCACATCTCACATCCTGTGAGCTGGCAGAACCGACTGGACCGCCTTTCTTCGAGAGAGCTTAGACCTGAGGAGAGATGTCAAATATATCATTTAACTAGTTTAAACAATACACAGACAAATATATACATATATATTATAACAGGGTGTGTTTGCTAACGGTGAGTGGGGATGGAGAATGAGTGTTTCTCTTAATCCTCTTCTTGGCCACTTGAGGGCGGCAGATATTTACTACACTGTTCGGTTTAGTTCCTAACCGTTGGCAGTGATAGGTTTCTGCCATTTTGGTTCCTTGGGTAAAAATCAAGAAGACTTTTTTATATGATATATCACTGACATTTATATGGATAATGGTCTAAACTTTACAGGGTTAGGAAAATAACAACCACTGCTTAAGTGTTTATACTTTTAGCACATATAAAACTAATTTCTAATGAATGTCATAAAATTAGTTCCAAAGTCCAGGTCAAAGTTACTGGAAAGATTGAACTTTCTTGTGGCATCAAGTCTGTGTCTGAACCACTAGGGGAAGAAAAAGGACTAGTCATGTCTGACTGAGAATGAAGAACATTAACATTAGTCCAAGGATCAGTTCTAAAGTTCAAATGGAGTCAAGACTCTTGGACTCAGGTATTACAACACTGCTAGTGTAGTTTTAACACCCTTAACTGTAAAAGAAATGATAACACTTTAAATGACAAAAAACTGTGTGTGCATATATATGTATATATATGTATATTGTGTCTTTCACGTGGTTGTCTGGACGTTGCTGCAATCATTTACATAGAAAGGTCGGTTTCAGATTCTGTCTTAAAACGTGTTTTTTTATTTCTTCTCCACTTACCTGATGGTTCCTGCCAACAGAGGGTTAAAAGCATACAGCCAGTCATGCATCTCTTTGTCGTTGGTGGCCTGCAGCAGTATCCCTCGATGCTCAGTGCACACAGCAAATGTGTTGGGAGTCTGGAGATATTCAACAAACTGAGGTTACTTCAGTTTCACTGTGATAATGAGTGTCTCTTTTTTATCAATAAATCCGTTTCAGAATCCTTCATACCCTCAGTAGAGTTTGTTTGTCCTCGCTGTATTCCACCTTTGCAGAGGACAGGTTGATGACAGCCCTCTCCACACTGTCCCTCTCACTACGGTACAGGTAGACGTAGGGCCTACGCACCACCACGTAACGCTTCACCCAGCCACTGGTGTGTGGCTCCAGGAAGTGCAAGTAGCCTTTCTTTGATACAATGGGGCTATTTATTGACAGGACAGAATGTGGTTAAAGCCTAAGCTCAGCCATTGTGTTGTAAGAGTTCCCAGAATTAACCACAGTATGTCTTCACTGACCTGACACGGATCTCCTGTATGTCAGGAACAAAGCTGTATCCTCTGAGGGCCTTCCTTCTGTCCACAGGACTGAATGGGTCCAGATCTGGAGTGGACGCTCCTGAACTTGGTTCAGTGTGCCTTAAAAAAATTATAATTTTATATATTTGGACCTTTTAAAACCACAAATGAAAAGCATTCATTCTAACATAAAGTCATAGACCATATTTAAAAAATAAGAATAGAAATCCCAAAACTAATCAACAGTCAGCATTAAGGTCAAAACATGTTCAAGATTTCCAAAACATATTACATGGTTCACTAAGAACAAACCCAGTTGTTTTAACTGTCCTGACTAATAACACAGTAACAAACCTGAAGTCAAAGTGTCCCTCGATCAGTGAAGGGCAGGTGGAGGAGGGGGTGAGTGTGCTGAGTCCTGACGAACACGATTCTCTCATCAAAGATGCAGACATCTCAGAGAGCTAGAACACACACACACATACGTACATACACACACCAAAGAGACCAAAGAGACACAGACAAATCATACCAGCAAACATTTTTGCACAAACAACACAGACATGGAAATAAAAAACAAAGTCTGTCACAGAAATGTTCATCTTATATCAATGCTGTGTAAAAACCAGCTGAGTTCTACTGCAGCACAAGCACTCAGAGCCCCTCGTTGATTTGCATGTTAGAAAACGCACAGGGGTGACCTCAGTGAGAAGAGAATAAGGACTGGTGTCAGTGGAGAATCATGGGCAAATTTAAAATATTGTTGTTTTTATCTCTGACTTGGTGGTTATGAAAAAATCAAAAATCTTGGTTCAAAAGAACATGTGAAATAAATTTAGTTTGAAAATAAGCAAAATGTTAGAAAAAAAATGTGTTAATAAGGATAGAGAGACTGGATGAAGCACAGAACCTAAAGATTCTGTAGCAGCAGATAATGCTGTGTATGGAAGAACTACAGGGCCGGGCCAGGTTACAGGGCCTAGACTGGGGCTCACCTTGCTCTCACTGGCACTGCTGCTCACCTGGCTGTACTCCCTATTGAAGGTGTGCATCAGCAGACGCAAGCACTGAAAACAGAGAGGATAATTTGTTTTAATTTTTTTCAAGCGATCTTGGACAGTTAAATCAAACAGATCATGTATGACAAATGTTTAGTCACCTTGGCAGCCAGCTCCCGCTGCCTCTGGTTGGGGCTCTCGGGGGCCGGGCTGCTGCTCGGACTCGGGCTCAGGACTGGACTCTTTGCGAAGTCGCTGAGGTCACTGCTCTTGTAAAGAGCTTCCTGTCCAGCCTGCAGAGTGGCCTCCAGCTTCTCCCTCAGCAGCAGGTAGTGCCTGGTCTTCTCCACCTGGAATAAGTACAGACAAGTTTGAGCTTGTGTATGGTGGAATTATTTCTACTACTACTACAGCTAAAAATCTTTGTATATGGTTCTACAAATTAATCATTTTTATCATCCAAGGTCATTTTTTCTACTAATCTACCTCCTGCAGTAAGCTGAGTTTCTCCAGCTCCCACTGGTGGTCAAGAATGAGACTGTCACTGCGAGGTCTCCATCCGGCCAGATTCTCCTCTCCACGGACGTAGGCCACCGAAGTGTCCAGCACACGCCTGCGGCGGCGTTGCATTCCTGACAAATAAAGACAAAATGTTTTCATTTTAAAACGCTCTGGATGCGTATTTTCACTGTGAGATGGTTTTCATCTCACCTGGGCTTCCGTTGTCAGCGACGTGACTCAGAGTGATTTCATAAACTCCAGTGACACGGTTACTGAAACGAAGAGATGGAATGTGTCAAAAAATGAAATTAAAAGAACAGAGAAATGAAAAGAAAATGATTGTATTTCTGGATCCAGTTTGTATAAATCCGTACCTCTCAGATGGGCGCAGGCAACCAGTGCTGAAGAGGTTTCTGATGGAGCGGGAGGCCGGCAGCTTGGTGTCCCGAGAATAAAACACCATGCAGAAATCTTTGGTGATCACTGTTGGTTGTGTGCAGTTCTCCATCTGCATCAAGACGTCATAACAACACAATCAGAAGGTATCCTCCGTGAACATGGATTGAAAACATATTTATTAAATACAAAGCAATCGAAATGCTATGTCATGTATTTTTTATTACCTCCAAATAAGCAGAGAGGGTGATGTAGATCTTCTCCCCGTAGGGAGTGACCCTGTTCAGCAGCAGAGAGTTGTGCATGGAACTGTCCCACGCTGCCTCAAATCGGTAGAATGTTCTGGGAGAAGAGATACATTGTATCATGTCTCTGAGGCCCAGAGTATTATAAAAATAAAAGCCAAATCTATGAAGCGAATGAAAATCATAAAAAGAAAATATTGGGGGGAAAAATTATAAATATATATATATAAATATTAGCCTTTGTACCTATGATCTACTCCCAGGGAGACGCTGCCATAAATGTAGAAGAAAAGGAACGGGAGTTAGAGAAATGTTAGAAATCTCTTGTCTGCAGCTGCTTAATGTTTAACATCAGCAAATACATCAATGTGAGTGTATTTTTACATACAATAAAGGAAAACATGCATATGAATGAATGCGCTATCAGAAATATAAACGACGGACTCAAACCCACAACCCACATGACACATGACAGACAAACTTTTACTTCCAAATTCTTACTTGTCGTCATGTTTAGGCCAGAAATATCCAGCGGTCAGGATGTTGAGGGAGAGGATGTTGGGGTCTATGATGGTCTCATCAGACTCGGGTGTGTTTCGAATGCGACCTACAGTCCAATAAATCACAATTAATCAAATTGGTGATTTAATTAAATGGCGTGTGTATATTTCTGTTCTTCGTTTTTGTCGTTCCTCACCAATGACCAGCTCCTTCACTTCTTTCCACTCAATGTCATTTCCAGTTTCGTGAGCGATGGTGACTGTGATTCTCCTCTGGATTCCCTGTGGAGAAGGTAAAGACAAGACAGTTTCATATTGCAGTCTAAGCATGGGAGAAAAAAAGTAACGCATTTCTATAATAAATGGATAAATGTTATGAAATGAAAAAAAAATCTAGTGCTCAATAGTTAGCCCAAAAGCTAAATGTGAAACGATTTGTCAACGATAGATGTTAATCTGTAGGTCCTGACCAAAGGTTTGGGGAACAATAACACATATAGGAAACCATGGTGGTAATGATAGTGATGGTTCCAACCTGATGTAAGAGGAATGTTCCATGACAAGGCATCCCACCTCTGTGGTCAACAACAGCAGGTATGTAGCTGCAGACAATGAAGGAAAAAAGAATTATATCCTGAATTTTATCAGGGCCGTACAGCACGTGAGGAAGGCAGAGGTGTTTCTTTACAACTCACTCTCCATTGGCCTCCAGCTCACAGATTTCAAAGAAGACCATGAGGTCATATTTGGCGTGACAGGGTCCAGCAGTAGAGCGAGTCAGAGTGTTGAGCTTTGTGGCTGGCACTGAAGAATGACGAGACAGAGCAGATTAATGTGTGACAAGGATGACCGGTGCACACCAGTCTGAACTGAACATCACTGAGTCAAAAACAAGTCTCTGGCTTTGGCTTTAACCTTTGCCAGACAGGGGAATAACACAGCTGTCTCTTCAGAACACAAAACATGACATTTTATTTAAAAATATATAAACTGTTATTTAAGCTACACTGTGAATACAGCCAAATGATATTAAACTAACCTTAAGTATAATTTCAAACCAGTATTAGAGTTTTACACAGATGGAGCAGGGACTTAATACTACAGGATTTATATGGTATTACAGTATTTTGCTGTTACTATTAAGTTTTTCAAATAATAAACAAGACTCATATACTCATCTTTATATATTTAGACCATGTGCTCAATATAATACCAACAATTTTACACCCCCTACAGTACTTATGTGAACCCCTAGGGGTCGCAGACCTCCTCTTACAGACCTTTGGTCGAGGTTATTATACCTTTATGATAAGCTAATCAGATATTTTCTCTGCGTATTATCTCCATTGATTCTGTTCCATTTGGTTTATCAGCAGCAGATAACAATGGCACAGATAACAAAGGGTAAAAATAGAACTCAAGTTCAAGACTCTTTGTGCAATGAAACCCATAGATCCTGGATTCATACAAACTGCACACCTGGTTTGGATAGAGGCATCACCCTAGGGAACTGTCTCCTGGAAGGTCTGAGAGGACTGTGGAGAATAAGACCAGGAAATCAAAACAGGAGTTTCTTTCTCCAGGAAGACATTAGTTAACAATTAAATAAACAACAAACTCCTTCCTGACCTGATCAGGTCTTTGCAGAGTGGAGGGAAAGGCTGTTTCTGATAGTGACCAAACACCTCAAAGACAATGGGCTGAGTCTTTATGTACTCCACAAAGGACTTGGTCACCTCCACCGTGATCTGAAGAAGAAAGAATGACGTCACTCCTCTACATTCAACCAGTCTCTAAAGAATGAACTGAAAATAAAATAAAAATACTGTTGGCTAATGCAGAGGTCAGTGCTCACATTTTGTACGTGGTAGAAGCCCAGCGGAGGCCCCCTGCCTGTGTTCTTCAGCGGCTCGGTGGAGAACGCTTCATCATGTCGGTGGATGAAACTGGAAGAAAACATGGCTCATTAGCATATCTGTATATTCAGGAGTTTATTATTTCATTATATTAATGAATACAGGCCACATGTGATATTAGTAATGCTGTTATTCTGGTTCAACCATCTAGTGTGTGGATGCAGGTGTTAACATTCACTCACTTGAACTGGCAGAAGATGTCAGCATATTCTGCTGAGATGCTGGAGGCCTGCAGGACAGTGACTCTGAAGGTGAAGGTGCTGCCAATCTTCAGGTGTGACAGAGCCTTTTCTGGAGAGAGATCCAGAGGAAGATCCAGACCAAGAACTGAACTCTTGGTCGGGGTGCTCGGAGCGTCCACAGTGGCTACAGTATTTAGAGAAAAAAAAAGGAGAATTAATCCTATTGATGAAGCCATCTGACAAACCTCTAGATCTGTGCGTCTGTCAACACATACATGTCTCACCTTCGCACGTGTTGTTGTTGACTTCATCCACAGAGATCCCCATCTCAGCATTTTGTCCTTCTCCCTCCACAATTCTCAGCTCCTCCTGGGAAGTGTTGGAGTGTGACAGAGTGCCAGGGCACGACTCAGTCTGGAACTAAGGAATGAAATTAAAAAATAAACGTTATAGCAATTTTATTGCCGTTATTACAGAATTATCACACCCTCAGAAAAGCAGGTCCCACTACCTTTTCAAAATGTTTATCTTCAAAGGAGATTTTAGCAGTTCCTGACTGCCTCACACCAGAGCCATAATCAGGAGCCTCCTCATCGGCTGAAGAAACACAGAAGCAACAGAGTGTGTCCAGAGTTAGTGACCAATGAGTCATATCTTGGAAGTACAGCTTCAAGGTTTTTCATCCTGGATGCTTGTACCTGAGATGGCCTGGACAGCTACTCTGAGGAAACCTTTCACCTCGCCTTTCTCACTCACGATGGCCACGCGATGCACCAGGGGCACTGGATAGAGCAGGTTACTCAGGTACACAAACGCCCTGGGGACAGGAACAAGAAATGAAGGTTTGTTAGAGAATGGATGGGGAAAAAAAAGGAAGTGTGTGTGCGTGTGTGTGTGGTGGTTATTTTATTGACAGCTGACCTTCCAACAAGACGGAACCAAGGAAAGCGGTCGTAGAACGGGTCTCCTCCAGTCAGGGTGTGATCACAGTCCTCCACAGCACTGCTGGGAAGCTCTGCAGCACGGTCGTACATTTCCCTCATCAGGTCCAGCCTCTGCCTGCAGGGGGAAGACAGAAGTAAACGGTATGATGTCAGACTTATGAATAAAGATGACTGCAGGATAAGAAAGAAAGCAGGATTTGTTATTGCTTTATTTACACTTGTGCTAAATTCTGACTTGTGCATTCATCTGTGTGAATTTAGATTTGAATTGAAGAAGGAAACCAGCTTTATGCTTTTACCTGAGTTTCTCCAGAGTCCAGTAGTGTGTGGCTCCATTTTTCTGATCTTGCACTTCAACAGCGACAATAGTTTGAGGGAAAGGCCGCCTTTCTCTCTCGTGAGCCACGCAGGGGGGCAACAGGTCAGGAGGCAGCGGAGAATAAAGAGTGTCCGTCAGGAGGACAAACTGGAACTGCACCTGAGGACAACACAAGGCAGAAAATCATGTCAACACATCAACATATAATTATATTTTTTTAATCAAGACTGTGCTTCTAGTTCAATGTTTTCCATGTCCCACCTTCTTCTTTAGCTCCACACTGATAGCATTAGCCTCTTTCAGGAAAATGGCATTGCCCCAAAGCAGATCTCTGAGGGACGTGAACTGGTAAAACCGCCACTTTCTGAAAGCCCACAGAGCCAGCTCCGTCTCACGCATCGTCCACGGCACTAAAGGCATAAAAAAAAAAGATTTCAGAATTACAGGTGATCTTAATAGAAGCGGACTCTGTATATGTCAGAGAGAGTAAAGAGCGGCAGTGACACCTTCTTCTTCGGGCTCCTCCTCTTCCTCAGGTGACTCCAGGCACCGGGAGTCCACTTGTTTCTGAAGAGCCTCCAGTTTACTCTCATAGTCCTAAAGGTCATGTGAAGAAAAAAAATATTTAACAGGAAATATTCGCATAGGCAATACTACAGTAGCTGATCCTCACCAATCGTTGCTGTTCCAGAAGGATACTGGCTTCTTCTCTTTCTTTACGATACTGGTCCTCCAGTTCCTGAAGCCTGAAAGAAAATATACATTATATTTATATTAAATTGGGCCCAGTATCATGCATAATCTTACTTTGATAATAGGCCTTCAATACTAAGCTATTCAGATAACTCCCTGATTTATTTATAATAACTGATCACCTCTGCTCCATCTCCACTTTCATATCAATGCCCTGTTTCTCCAGCAGCTCTCTCTGAGCAAAGGCCCAGTCCACGGGCTCCACAGGGGTCTCAGCACATGGCGTCCTCTCTCTCTCCAGACGAGCCTGCTCGGGGTCGTTGAAGCGAAACACGTGGCTCTTACCCATAATGATGCGGTTCCCTTGAAAAAGTAGGGAAAAATATGTTGAAGGCTCTTCTGGATAATGAGGTAAGTTACTAACAAAGAAAATCTAAAGATGGTGTTATTAAAATAAATTTCTTCTGACCTGGTTAATTTGGACCTAAACTACTTTTGTTAAAATCACAAATACCTGATCGTAGAATAATGGGTGAAGTCACCAGCTTCCCGTTGACATAGGTCTCTGACCCCTCACACGGCTCGAGGACAACACACCCTAAAATGAAATATGAATGACCAATCACAATATAAAAGACAGATGAGGTGTTTGACATCACAGTGTCCAACTATCATATAAACAGTGAGAAGCACGGATTCATTTACCTTCTCCCTGAGGACCCACAGTGCTGCTGAATGTGCAGTGTTCGTCTTTAATGAAATGTCCACTGAGAACAATGTCTTGTCGAGTCTTGGCATTCTCTCGGCCAACCCTGCAGGAAGATGATGTCATCAGAATGAGACAAATATCGTAAAAGACACCACATCCGTCTGCGCTTGGAAAGAGGTTTGTTCTTACTTGGTGATGCCGTCTTTGATGTAATAGAGCAGACACTCAGACATCAGCGGATCCTCGTTCAGGTTGACCAGATGTGGAGTCTGAGTAGTGAGTAAATGTCATTTATATTGAATGTGTTTTTTGAATGAGAATCAAAAAATAAAAGTAATGAACAATAACGGTACCTTCTTAGGTGAGAAGACACCCACAGTGCCTCCATCTTCCCTCATAGCAACGCCCAGCTCGGCCAGCAGAGCCTCTCTGCAGAGACACATTTAGAGAACGTTGTTAGGTGAGATTCAATGTGCAAATAAATAGCTGAAGCCAGCAGGCTTTCATGAACCTAAGATGCATCCAAAATCCATCCATAATGTTTTAGAAAGTTAATGGAATGGATCCCTGAACCAGGTTTGAGGAGAGGATGAGACTAAAAAGAAACTGCACGACTTAGAGAGGTCATTTCAAGGTTTCCTGGACATATTTGGTTTCAGTCTCCTCAGGCCTCCTCGCAGTGCGTCGCTGTTTTCAACTGCATGACTATTTATACTTCAGCTCATGATGCTGAAAATAACAACTCAACAGAAAATCTATGCCTTTGGGTGCTGGTAAATCTAATCTAAAGTAAATAGGTTTACCACTAAGAGGATTATAATAATGTAGAAATAATATTCACAAACTACAAAGCTAACCTCTCCATGCGAATAGCTTCAGTTCGGCGCAGCTTCTCCTCCCAAGTTTCATTCAGCTCAGCAATGATTTTCTCAGTTTCCTGAAGGTGAAATAAGTTGTTTTCGTTATTAATTGTTTCTCTTCAACCTCTTTTGTACAGTATTCCCAGCTCTAACTCAAACTACGGATGCCTTACCTTGAGTCTCTCGATGGCCTCCTCACTGGCAGGGCTGAAGATTCGATCGTGGAGGTTGCTGATAGATGCGGCTCGACTGGACAGGGCGGACAGTGACGGTGACGGGCTCATACCTGTCATGGCGTTGGTCACTGTGGAGAGATCATCCCTTTGACTGGCAGTCTGGCGATCATTTACAAGGTTCTTGTAATCGCACATGTCTGCCAGGGAGAGGGGGGTTGGGGGATTGCATGGAATAGAGAAGGTGGGGTAAAAAAAGGTAGGAACGAAGGAAGGTAGTAGTGGGCAACAGGTAATTATGGAGGCACGGCAGGGATTGAGAGGAACACGCAGAAGAATGGAAAACAGAAAAAAAAAGGTCATTTGCTCAGCAAAGCTGTGGCAGGCAGAGAGAAAGCTTTAACAACTCAAGTAGGGGTCTTAAGACAAAGTTCACTCATCCATGTTTTTTGTTTTTTTTTAGGTCAGCCTCTGACAGTAAAGCTTCTGTCAGTGTAGGCCTCAAAGGCTGCAGCACTGAGTGACTGCACACAGAGAACCAGGATGTTACACCTGCTCTGCAGTTTTCTAAAATGGCCTTTCTTCCATGAGTTCAAATTCTTCAAGTGACTAAAGAGTTGAACTGTTACATTTTTAACATTCTGACCGTTTCACTCAAAAACTTAGGGAAACTAAATATTGCAAAAGGAGATGATAACTCCTGAGAGAGAGGCCATTTGGCCCAAGGTTAAATAAGGTTGCAATATGTCCTTGACATTTTTGTCAGTTTCTCTTTTGCAGCAGAGGAGAAAATGCCAGCTTGATATTAAATTGCTGCAGCTGCAAAGCTCAGGCTCGCTCGACTTATACACACATTTCAAACCGGAGATGACTGGATCGGTGCAGCGATACGCTGATCGGACAGAGGAGAGAGGACAGTGTGTGTGAGATGCAATGTCTTCTTTCACTAAGAGGAAAAAAAATCCTTCACAAAACCACTGTCCATGTTTGTTTAACAATGAAATCCTATGTTTTTTTATGCAATGCATTCAAGATTCAAAATTCCATCCTCGTGACACTCACTCTCTATGATGTCTCCCAGGCCCTGGGCGTACAGCAGATCCTTGAGACGAGCCACCTCCTCCTTCAGCTCACGCACCAGTCGGTTGTTGGGGTCCTCGTTGATCACAGCGTTGCAGCGAATCTGTTTGGCACGATCAGCGTACCTGGAGTAAAAGAGGTGACAGAGAGGACAACACAGGGTCACTGCAGCCTCGATTTGAGAAACTTTCAATGCTTTGAAACACCTAGTTGTACAAATGGGTTATAATAATAAACCGTTTTCCTCCCTTGATTTGCCTAAGTGGTAGGAATGCACCTTATATTATACCGTCTGCCATTAAAACCAACAGAAGTACTAAGTGGTGGGGGAGATAGGAGGAGACTCCAGATAATGAAAGTTAATGATCTCTATATAAAGGTATTCAAAAGTGTGGAGTACACGGTATTTCACAAAATTAAACTGCTGTTTATATTCTGCTTTTGCAGATCGTGAATGCAGAAATCCCCAAATATGGCCTTTACTACACTGTTGTAGTGATGAGGTGCGTGAACAGGGCAGGCAGTAGGAATAAAAACCAGAAAAAACATATATTTCCTAATAAATTTTTCTCACCGGAGCGTACTGAGGGTTTCATCATAGTTGATGTCAGCCGGGCTGAGGGCAGCCACCATTGCAGTGCGAGAGTTTCCTCCTGCAAACAAAACACTCTGAATTAATTTCAGCCCCAAATTAATTCATAGTAGTAGAAGTACAAGAAGTACTTAGTAGTGTTGCATACCCAAGTTCTCCCTTAGTAGCCACGTCAAGACTGAATCCCTGTACGGAATAAAACTTTCCACCTTTTTCTTTTTCTTATTCTAAAGTCAAAAACAAAATCTTAAGTAGAGGTACAGAAAAAAAGAACACTTAATGTTCACGGTTGTCATATTTGATGTTTTTTTTACCTTGTTTGGTACAGAGTCCTGACAAATGACAGAAAAAAACATGGTGTTATTTAACCATTAAAATTAATTAACATCAAACATCAACGTGTGAGAACGTACCACTTCAGCCAATGCAGAAATGACTTTGCCCAGTGTGGTTAAAGATTTGTTGATGTTTGCTCCTTCCTGTAAATACAAATCAAATGTAAAAAAAAAGGAAATTTCTCTGAAACCTTTTCCACAAACCTCACAATAATTACAGCAGCTTTCCCTCACCTTCAGTCTGGTTCCCTTAGCTCCAGTTGAGTCGGCTCTCTCGCTGCCGGCCAAATCCACCAGACTAATCTTACTGACCTGTGAAATGGAAGACAATATTTCAAAAATGAAAAACGTGCAATTTAATGACACCCACACAGAAGGAGTGTGGACATAAAAGCGAGAGAATTATCCGAAAGGCAACACCAAAGATTTGTAGATCAGGTGCAGAAGGTTTACAGGTAATCACAGGACACAGGTGAGTGTAATGACATTGATTGGACAGCAGACCCAAGGGGGGGGGGGGGGGGGGGGAGGGAGACAGACAGAGCTCACTGTACTGTGGTTAGATAAGTTAAGATCTATGTTCAAAATCTTCTAGACAGGAAGATGTGAAAGGACAGACAAGAGGTTAGGGTTAGTGTCAGACCTTTTCAGATGTGTTCTCTGTCTCCATGTCGTGTTTCTTCTGCGTGAAGATGATGTTGAAAACAGCGTGGGAGCGGCTGCTGGTCTCATTCATGTTAGTTGCAGCCACAGTCCTGTGAACATGGAACATTTCATGTTTTTAATATTGACTCACAGGTGTCTTTATCATTGCTAATTTCTCCAGTGATGCATCAGTGATGATAAATCAGGCCTGCACCACACATCTATAACCATCTGGTCATAGACCCTCTGTTATACATGATCACTTCACCTAGCTTTGTTCCCAGAGTCCATCAGGTCCTGGATGTCATTGTAGGATGTCACAGCCAGTTTGGATAAATCTTCAACGTAGGGTCCCATCAGGGGGTGTTCCCTGACCCGCAGGTTCCCTTTGTTTTTGGGGGTCAGCAGGTCACGCACACGCTCACAGTAAATCTCCATGTAACTGACCTGGAGAGGTCAGGCCACATAGTCACCACACTAAACCAGTACTATAAATACTATTTAGATATTATTTTATTCTTTCCAATACTATATATGTATACACATATATAATGCATTATACATAACAGAAAGGTTAAGTAAAGCCTTTGTATAATTATTGCAGAATCTGAATCATTTACCTCCACAGAGTAAGACTTGCTGTTATCATTATTGCTGTCATTGATTTTGGTGAAAAGGTCCTCACAGAGCTAAGAAACACAGAGTGGGTGTATGGTCACTTTCATGGTCATATTTTTTAAACCGCATTACTTTCACATAATGGTTTACCAGTCTTTACCAGAGGTATGATTCCTTGTTGGTCCTTCTCCTGTCGTCCCATCATGGTGTAGCTTTTACCCGCTCCCGTCTGGCCGTAAGCAAAAATGCAAACGTTGTAGCCTTCAAAGGCATGAAGTAGCATCTCTTCTCCGATGTCCTTGTACACTTGCATTTGCGACGCATAGTTGATGTCCTCGGGCTGCGGAAATGGTGGGAGAGGAGTGTGGACATGAACATGGATGAAGCTCAAAGAAACAAAATCAGGACACAGCATCATAAACACAGCTGCTGCTATAGGAGAAAATGTTCTTTAAGCCGTGACAGGATGTAGATATTTGTTGAAGGAGAGGAAACAGAAGGGATTGAACTCACTGTAGTGTGTGACCAGTAGGAATAGTCGAAGTTAAAGCTCTTGTTTTCCTTTGGTTGTTTGGGATTCAGGATCGCTGAAATGGAAATAGAGAAAAACAGAACATTACAAAAATGCATATATATATATTTATAAATATTTTACTATTTTTCAGTTGATTATTTTTGTTATTAAGAGCTTTATACATTTAATACATGGTAATATGTTAATGTATGTGTTAATGAAAAAATTAAAAATTAAAAAAAATAATCCAAGTGTCAGCCTTGACAACAATGGACAACAACTGAAGACAGGAGGTGGACAGACAGTGGGACAGACAATGTCCCTTTGTCTCTTGCTGCTGAGCTCAAATCAAATACAACAACATACGACACAAGTTCATAACTTTAAATGTTTTAAACGGACCAACATCCTTGTAGAAACGACAGGATGTACTGTATGTACAGCAGAATATGAAACATGACCTGGACGTTGCAAGTTAATCAACAGTGTCGCCTCCTACAGGCGAGTTAGTTCTTCTGCTGCAAAAAATGCACTCAGCCAAAAAAAATGGGACGGATTAAAGGAATGGGGCGGGGGACAAAAAGAGAGATTTGAGAACAGTGGCATTTGCTGAAATAGGCACAAACACATGCGCTTGCATCAGCTGACACTGTCAGGGTCCAACCACAACAATGGGGTCTCTTTGGTCTCTGTAGATGGTATGATGTGAGTGGTGGCTGAACCCTACACACACACACACACGCACACGCACACACCGTGACAGAAGCTTTTGTTTCTCCTCTATAACTGCCAAGCTGCTGCATGTCTCACTGCTTTTTCTCCTGTGCCAAGACTGACTAATGTGGCAAAGGTGGTTTCATATGGGTCACAGAGCCATAAAAACAAACCAGAAAGGCAATGAATTACAGAGCAGTTATCACTCATACAAAAAATTGCAACTGTTGCATAATGGTACAATAAACCTGATATAAATCACTATCAGTGCTACTATTTTTAGAATATCCTCAGACTATATAATTGCATAAATGAAAAAGATCATATTTAAATAGTATTATCAAAATTTAGGGAGGTATTTCTCTTTTTTTTCTCCTGATACATCCTGTATCAGTCAGTAGCAAAGCTTGTTCAATTGATCGATCATTTACTTTTCAGTTTTAAAAAAATTGCAAACAGTGAGTTCCTTAAAGAAATAAATGGTACTTTAATGACCGTACAGGTACTGGATCCATCCTGAATACATGTATGTACATGTAAGTGTTGGTGTTGCAGTACTGCAGTACAAACACCTGAAGTCATACTCACTTGTCGTGTTCCCTGACATCTGGATGATGCATTTACTGTCCTTCCCAATCTCTCTGGAGTTGAAGGGTCGAACCCTCACTGCCACCTTGACTGACGCCCCCGCCATGATGCAGGTGGGGTCGTGAGAGGGCGCTAGAGCTGGAGATCTGTGGCGGCACAAATGCACAACTACCTCCTGGAGTAGAAGCAGAGGATGAAAAACATTGGTTGGAATCATCACTTGTAGTCAGGTGCATTACATTTGTACTTTGTGGTACTTAATACTGCATGACAGTTTAGGTGTTGTTGTGATTGTTATTATAATTTTAAGGTACGCTGTGCAGAATATAGTGACATCTAGTGGAGGAATGACGTTGCGGTGGTTAAATAAACCTCACCTAAGGTTTCCTGTTGAGGCTTGAAAAATGCAATAGTCATCATTTAAACAACACAGGTAATTAATTCGCCTTTTATGGCCCCTTTAGAGAAAACCGTCAGCTGTGAGTAAAAACAACAAATTCAAACGTGAAAATCAGTTATAATAGAGCATAATTTCATTTATGTCTGATCCATTAATGACTTTGTGGATCTTTAAAACTGATGATTGGGTCTGATCAGACTGAACAGACAAATCAAAATAACAGCTTTACACCCTGATTTTGACCGAAATCACTAGGCAGAGATTTTGAGCTAAGAAAAAAACCCCATCAGCGTCATAACTGGACAGATAAAAACATCATCATCTAGATTCTATAATAAAATGGCTGCTTTTACTGCAGACATCATCCTCTCACCTCCTCTGACTGGAGCTGTGGGCCTGGTGGTCAAACTGTCTGCTTGGGTGGAATGAGGCCCATGTTAAACCAAGTAAAGCCTTGGCAGATGATGTTGTTGTTTTTGGTCATTTAGAAATACTATTATTCTGGTATCTTTTTTGACTTCGTGTTGATTTGTTTTGTTTTTAGACAGAGACGCATTTTGTTCAAAGCAGCGCTGTGCGCAACCAGCAGCATCCCCATCTCCTGAACAACGTTTGACATCTAACATATATTCTGTGTGAATGCATTCAGGACTGCGATTTACTGGTGAAGCGATCGTTCATTTTGTGTTTTTCTTATATATTTATTTTATCCTGTGCGTAAATACAGCCTCCATCTTGCCTCCTATGCCGCACCTCAGAGACAGGCCGCGTAAACACAAACCGCACAGACACTGGATCATCCAGCGCTGCGTCAGAAACGAGGTCAGCTCACGTTATTGTTGTTTAGATTTAAAATGTTCAGCTCAAAGGCGAGTTTCACTCCCGAGGAGTGGTCGTAGTATTATTTCTAAAGATGGAGACAGTCAGTGCCATGAACGGAATTTTACGCATACGCTGTCCTCATTCTAGGCGTGACATATGCTGAACCATTAAAAAAAACCCATCTCAGGTCATCTTACCTCAGTGACTCAGACTGGACCACAGCACAAGATGAATCCTCTGCCCATTCAAAACAGCGCCAGGAGGATGCTCCTGTACCGCCGTCGCCTACTCCTGTGATCTCCTCAGCTGTTTGTGTTTGTGCTCGAGTCCGGTCTACAGCATCGCTCCTCTCAGCGCATCCTAAAAAGGACAATCCGCCGTGTGGAGAGCCCTCAGCATCAGCATCAGCATCAGCATCAGCATCAGCATCAGCATCAGCATCAGCATCAGCATCAGCATCAGCATCAGCATCAGCATCAGCATCAGCATCAGCATCAGCATCAGCATCAGCATCAGCATCAGCATCAGCATCAGCATCAGCATCAGCATCAGCATCAGCATCAGCATCAGCATCAGCATCAGCATCAGCATCAGCATCAGCATCAGCATCAGCATCAGCATCAGCATCAGCATCAGCATCAGCATCAGCATCAGCATCAGCATCAGCATCAGCATCAGCATCAGCATCAGCATCAGCATCAGCATCAGCATCAGCATCAGCATCAGCATCAGCATCAGCATCAGCATCAGCATCAGCATCAGCATCAGCATCAGCATCAGCATCAGCATCAGCATCAGCATCAGCATCAGCATCAGCATCAGCATCAGCATCAGCATCAGCATCAGCATCAGCAGTGTTGGATGGGATGAACACAGCGGTGCGTCAGTCACTGAAGAGTCAGAGACGGGAGGAGGAGGAGCGGTGTGGATAAACAGGAGGGTGGGTGCAGTGTTCCAGCTTTAGCTGTGCGCAAGTCAGACTGAGGGAAGGGGAAATGGCGGCGCTGTTCATCCGGGCATGTTAAGAGGCGGTGGTGACATCAGCATCAACTGCATCATCAGCTCCTACGGTAGTAGCAGCAGCAGCAGCAGCAGCAGCCATGAGACAGACAGACACTACAGAGGAACAGAGACAACAGGGATGGATGCTGTCAGAGATGGACACTAATTATTTAACTATTGACCTTATTTAGAACATGATGATGTTTACATGAGATTCTAACACAGTACTGCATTCACATTCCAATGAGGTTACAGACAAGGCCACGTGCTGTGAGAGGGGATTGTGCTATTGCCTTACAACAAGAAGGTCAGCAGTTGGATCCCAAATGGTAAATAACAGTCTCCCTGTATGACGTTTACATGTTTTCACCACGTGAGCGAGGATTTTCTGGTTTCCCTGAAGTCAAAAACATGCAGGATTATGTATGATACTCACTCTTAATTAATATTAGGTGTGAATGTGAATGAGCCTGAATGGTTGTTTGTCTCTGTACAGTACACAGCCCTGGCATGGACTGACAAACGAGGATGTACAGTGACACACCAAAGCAGAATGTAGTATCATCAGATTTCATTCATGAGTGAAGGAAGACAAAACCTCCTATGGAGAATGCTGCAGAATATTACTGCAGAAGGGTTCTTCAAAATTGACAGTCATTTTATTTTTTATTTATATGAAATAACTAATAATAAAGATGTGAATTATCTCCAATTTTCTGAACCAATATAGTCAAATGTTTTAAATGCACTTTTAAAGAGAGTATGAATTATTCCAACTACTAATATTAGACAGTATTGTGACAGAGTTTTATGACACTGCCCTGTGGTCTTCTGTGTATCAGCACTGACCCCCTCTCTCTCTGTATCTCAGGTGAGTGCGAAGGCCAGAGAGATGGTAGCACTAAGTTCTCCTTATATCCATGTTGTGTAATTATTGACTGAGCCACATAGAGAGAGAGCAGCTTCAGCATAGATGAGCTGCCATTTAACGTGTCCATGGAGATTAATCAATTGCTCCAGTCTTTTGAACAGCCATTACTGTTATTTTTCAGACTAGACACTTGAATTACTTCACTACTTTTATCTTCCCTGCAAAAAACTTGTTTTGACATGAACAATGTTCCTTCATTCTTTGACAGACTTGTACTCATTCACTCACTCAAAAATTAATAAATAACAATCAGAACTATGTCCTGAAAGAAATACTCAAAGCAAAACGAGAACCATGTCATTAAGTTATTCTGTAATTCTGTGTGGTTACATTTGACAGGTCATAAATGTTTATGTCTGCAAAAAGGACATGCCAAATCATCTACATATTTGTTGGTTAGATATGGGGGAGTTTATAGTTTTAACTATTTTCTACATAATCCAAAAATCCTTTCATGTTTTGCTGAGGAACATTTATTTTGTCGAAAACACAACAAGTCACATCATGATTAATAGAAGGCGTTGACTGTGACTGATTGTTTTCAATGTCACAACACAGGAATCTACGCAAGACTTTGAATACGCACTAGACAATTAAATCGATCCGTTGACTGAACAGAGTGTTTATGTGTCTTAGGGGGAGGAGTGTATTTATCTGTGTGTGTGTGTGCTTGTCGTACAGTATGTGTGGGTGTCAGCCACCCCTTCCTCCTGAGAGAGAACAGATTGGTTCTCTGAGAGGAGAGTCCTATCGACAATCTCGCTGCTGACGTGATAACAGGGTCAGACAAAAATCAACAAACCACCTGCAAACTAACCTGAACTGGATTCAAGCTGTTAAGGGCGCACTCAAGTCAGGCTCTGTGGAAATGAAGCAGTCCTGTTGGATTTACACTGAAAATGCAACAACAGATATTTAAAAGAAAAAATGTTTAAAAATAAATCACTTTTTCTTTTACATTTCGAACAAATGTGAAAAAAAGTACACAATGATCAGTAATAAGTATAATATAATCATATATCAGTATATCAGAAACTAAGGCAATAAAATCAGTTTCATTTTCCTTCAGTCAAGTTTTAATTTAATTATAACCAAATATGGCAAGGTCAAGGCTAAAGCCATCAAGGTCAAAGGCCTGTTTTAAACCTTCCATAACTCACCGTCAGGCTGAGACTTCTCATTTATCTCAGTTCACTTCACTCGGTGCAAACTAGTCTGAAAGCCAGACGTCAGAAGATATGCAACGGTCTATCTTCAGCCGGAGTGCCCTGCTGGCCCAACAGGCGGCAGCGGCCCTGGAAAGTCGGAGCGCGCCCCTGCTCTTGACCCAGGTCCGCTCATCGTCCTCGGTCACCATCCCTCCACCTGCGTGCATGCTGAGGCCGCTGGAAGCTCCACTGCGATACCTGTTTGGACCAGGACCTTCAAATGTTCCTCCACGTATTTTGGCTGCAGGTTCCAAGCCCATCATTGGTCACCTGCACCCAGAAATGTATGAGGTAAACAAGTATGACTGAGGCAGAGCAGCTTTACTTCATATTTAAACTTTTAAATAGTTTACTACTGCATTTTAACCTTAGGGAACTACGAGGTTTATATTGTGTGTGAGGACCAGCAACAACAACAAAAATACTGGTCGAATAAAACGATATTCAAAAATTTCAAATTTCACATAAAACATTGGGCGCAGATATGTATGGAACGCACTCACAGATCGAGAGTCGTGCGTCAGAGCGCGTGGATGCAGCCGGGCGCATCCTGCAGGTTCCCCCGGTGATGAAACGGACAAGCAACTTTTCACGTCTCATTCTTTTTCTTCAGATCATGAACGATATCAAGAGAGGCATCCAGTACGTCTTTCAGACGGAGAACAACATGACCATAGCCATGAGCGGCTCCGGCCACGCGGCCATGGAGTGCGCGGTGTTCAACACGGTGGAACCTGGAGAGAGTGTGCTTGTCGCGATTAACGGTATCTGGGGAGAGCGCGTGGCAGAAATCGCAGAGAGAATGGGTAAGATTGTGTAATATTGTGTATTGTCAGCCTGGTTGTGCGTTAGCAGAAAAAGAATAATAATAGGTATTTTGTTTTGTTTTTGTTTTTTTGTTGTTTTTTTTTTCAGGTGCCAATGTTCACAGAATGGTAAAAACTCCAGGTGAATATTTCACTAATGAAGAAATTCAACAGGTAAAATACTACTTTACTGTACTGTACTGTAGTGTACAACTAAAGGAGGCATATTAAAAGTCTATACTGGTTGTTTTTGTATCTGTACTTTGATGACAGGCTGTGGAGAAACACAAGCCTGTTCTGTTTTTCCTCACACACGGGGAGTCCTCTGCCGGACTCTGCCACCCCGTGGATGGCATTGGAGACATCTGCAGAAAGTGAGGCTAATTCTGTCTGTTCTTCTCTCCTTATCAACCTGTCAATCAAGCATTGTTTCAGATCATAAAGTCACACTTTGTCTCTGCTTCCTGCCACACCCCCTGCAGACATAACTGCCTCTTTCTGGTGGACACAGTAGCTTCACTTGGAGCAGCACCGATTTTTATGGACAAACAAAGTAAGAAAGGGATGAAAGATTAAGCCCACCCCCCTGCTGGACCTTGCACTTGTGCGTAATATAATCTTCCCTTTGCTCTCCCAGATATTGACATCCTGTACACTGGGTCTCAGAAGGCTCTAAATGCACCTCCTGGCACAGCTCCCATCTCCTTTAATGAGAGAGCATGGTAATTCTTCCAAAATATTGTATGATAAATATGCAAGATATGCAGAAAAATGTAAGGAATAAGTTAAGTCACTTCCTGCCGATGTCCCTTTTTCATTTACCTCGCAGCCAAAAGATGTTTAACAGAAAAACGAAACCTGTTTCCTACCTTTTTGACATGACACATCTGTCCAACTACTGGGGTTGTGATGGCAAACCAGCACGAGTGTGAGTCTGCTGCACACAGCTGTTTATTCAATTTGGAGAAAAAAAACAAATACATTTCATCAGTCCTTCTTGTTGGTTTAATTCTTTTCAATGCATTCTGTGTTTCAGATACCACCACACTGGTCCTGTGTCTGGATTCTTTGCTCTGAGAGAGAGCCTGGCAATTGTTGCAGAGAGGGTAAAATATTCATTCCTAGTGTATTGTACTTACCGGAGTTTGGAAAGCTCTCATCTTACTCATTGCGTCACATTGTCTCCCTCTAGGGGCTGGAGGAGTCCTGGAGGAAACACAAAGAGGTGGCTGCCTACCTGTACAGAGGGTTAGAAGACCTGGGCCTCAAGTTATTCATTCCTAATAAGGTGAAACACACTCACAACTAAAAACTACAGGGTTTGTGTTCCATTAAAAAATAACTTAACATATTCCGACCTTTTGGAGGAACCGTAAATTCAACATGGCATATAAAAAGACACATAACAGCACTGAGCATAAAGTGAAAATAATTTACCTTCAGGTGAAGCCAAGTTGCACTGTTGACGTAATCAGCCAGTCATTTTGGGCTACAGTGGCATTTCTGACTGTGTGTTTCATCATGCAGGATTTGAGGCTTCCCTCGGTCACTACCATCGCCATCCCTGAGGGCTATGACTGGCGGGAGCTCTTGGTTTACATCATGAAAAATCACAACATGGAGATGACGGGAGGCCTGGGACCCTCCATCGGCATGGTGAGATGAGCATTCATTTTAATGTCTGTGGAATGAAAAAGAAAATAGATTGATTAAGGTGTGTAATATAGGATATAACAGGTAAACATAAAGTAACACACAACTATAGAAATGAAAATAAAAACCCTGCAAACAACATATTTTGGAACATAGCAATTGCAGTAGTGTTCAGTAAAGTAACCATTTAAACTGTCACTATTCCACTCTGTTATCAGAATTTCTATTTAATTATCTCTTCGTGCTACATTACATATCAACATTTATAGATCAACAGTTGTTGTTCAAACACCTCGTAAGTTCATTTGTTTTAAGTTAAATGTTGCATGTTGTCAGTGTGGTAAACATTTTTTACAGTATTCTATTGGGTTAAACTCCCTAACTGAAAACTGGAATGTTTGGAGGCATCTGCTTACTCCCTGTGGGCTCTGATGCAGTGCACTGCTCTTTTCATCAGGTAATGAGGATTGGATTGATGGGATACAACTGTGAGAAGACGAATGCTGACATGGCACTGCATGCCCTGGCTGATGCTCTCAAGAACTGCAAAAAGAGCAAAGCCTAAAGCAGAGCTGTTATCCCTCAACATGTGGAGCACCTGAAGCAATTTGTACATTTATGTATTACAGGTGTGCCTTCAAGAGCAAATATTTAATCAAAAACTGCTTTCATGAGTAGCATTTAACCATGACCTCTGTTTGAATTGTATATCTTGGTTGGATTTTGCAGTAAATAAAAAATGTGTTGTTATATATTCCATGCTGAAGTGAACATGGTGATAAAGTGTGTTTATTTCAGTTAGCAGCCAGGCCTCGATGCCTGGCACAAATATTAAAGGTGGTTTAAAGAAAAACACTTTATGTTCGCAGACTTATATATAAACATTCAAATATTCAAAACGACGCAGCAGGCCACACAGTGTCATAACTACATTCCCCACAATGCCTTTTTAACGTAACAAACGTCACGCCGTTGTCTAATTTTAGTGACATTAAAACTTGGAACTACACTCACAACTCCGCTGTCCACAGCAATAATGGAGAATCCTGCCGATAAAACAGGTGAATAAGTCAAGCGTTTTTATTATTATTATTATTATATTGCAGTGGTAACGAACACGTGCTTTTGTTTGTTTGTATTTAATCTAAAGTTTGTGAAAGTTTCCTTTTAAAAAATGCAACATTTGACTGTACACAGTTTGAATAACAAAGGAGAAAGATTTTGTTTGTTATTTTTACTTTGCTTATTGTTTATCGTTGACGCTTGCACATTCCTTAGCCTTTATTTAAAAACAAAACTACACTTAGCGCCTGCGCTGTAGTTGTCAAGGTGGTGACCTTTCTTTTTTTCGTGAAACTGAAAGCACATAAAATAAACCACTTATAAAGACATAAAGACGTATTCTCCTACCAGACCACGCGTCCAACAAAACGCCTGTTTCCTCCTTCTTCTGGGTATCTATGAAATATATTGAAGCATTAGCACTCTCTAGTGGTTCAATATTAGAATAGACACTAAAGAGTTATACAAACTTGTAACATAAAATAAACACGACCCTGGTAACATAAGAAATGCATATAGAAATAGAAATGTTAACAAATTAAAAATTGTTAACCAACGTCCGAATTTATTTTATATAACATCTACTATAAATGATGTCACAAAGGGATTATAAAAAGTTTAACATTACACATTTCCCTATTTTTAACACATCAAACACATTTCTATTATTGACAGGTTTGAACCCAGTCCTCCTGCCTCTAGAGTGGCTTCTGGGAACATGGGAGTCAGATGAGCCTGGTGAGGGATGTTTCCCGACAATAAAGCCTTTCCGCTATACAGAGACCCTGAACTTCAGCCACGTGGGACAGCCAGTCATCAACTTCATGTCCGTTTCACCTCACATTCTGCTGCTCTGGTTTTGAATAACTTCTGTGACTTCTTCTTTGACATTTTGACACCGCTGTAGAACTTGTTGGGCCTGTCTGATTGTGATTGTTTTCAGAGCCACTGTCTATTGGCCGGTGTTCATCTCCACCCACGGATGTCACTCAGTGCACCAACAGGCATGTTCAGTGTGCAGACTGAACATGTTCTTTAAGGGCAAAAGTGTTGCCCGGTGTTGCTTTGATGTAACTGCAGTATGTCAGCAGACTTGTTTGTATAAATAAACACTGACTATTTGTGTGTTGGCAGGTTCAACGCCTTCCATGCAGAATCTAAAAAGCCTCTGCACAGGGAGTGTGGCTTCATCAGACTGCAGTCTGGGACCAACAGGGTTGCATTTATCATTGCCCAAAACTCTGGTACGTTATGTCCAGATCACTATGGAACCACATACATAAACATGGGATATTGTCTGTAATTTTAAGAAATAACCTGGTGGTTTTTTTAGTGTAGGTGTGTGTGTGTGTGTCAGACAGATTTATATTTGGGAGGAGAGGGACAAGAGTGGGTAGAAGAGTAGGCTGGCAAAACAGAAGAAAAATAATTTGAGCAGAGGTCATTTTTAGTATTTAATTTTAATTTCTAAATATAATTTCACAGCTGTGCTTATTGCTTACAGTTACTTATTTGGCACTTTTGTGAAACTGACAGCTCACAATCACAGGACATGTTTTATGAAATAAATGTCCTCAAGTTAATAATCCACTCACTGTATCATATAGGGAGACATCACTTGTTGTCAGCTGAATAAATAAATTACTGCTGTAATTACACAGTGGAATGCTCAGAGGTGTTTAAACATGCAAACCCAGATGATTAAATTTGGCACAGGAGTCTACTTTTGCACAGATGACAGTGCTTAAAATAAGGATGATTAGATTGTTAAGACACATTTGACAATTACTTGTCAATTGACTCAACACTATTAGCTAATGTAAGTCAATGTCGACTTTCAAATTAACAGCTGAGAGATTTAACTCGCAACCTAATGGCATGTTCTGGTGCAGGTCTGGTTGAGATTGAGGAGGGTGAACTGACAGGGAAGCAGCTGAACCTGCAGACTCACGCTTTGGCCAGGATTTCTTTTGCCAAGGAGCCACATGTGCAGCAGGTTTGTCTTTCATTCTCCAGACTTTATCTTTTGTGTCTGACATTTTCTGACTTTTTTATAATTCATGAAGTCACATCCTGGCTGCTCTTTTTTTTTTACCCCCATTCCAGATTTCCAGAGTGTTTCAGCTGAGGCCAGATGGTAGGCTTGAGCAGACGGTTTCCATGGCAACAGACAACCAGCCACTGATGACACAGCACTTGCACATCACTTACCGTCGATCATAGTGAACCGACAATCTACCTGGCAGTTATTTATGGTGAAACCGAGAGGTTTGATGAACAACCCTGTTTGATGCTGACGATATACACGCTGCTGATCAACATAATACTTTACATTAACGTCTGTTGAATGGAGTCTGGAGTCCAAGTGTCACAATTATGAGTGATGTTTCATCTTAAGCCACTCATTTTTGGATATTGAACAGAAAGAGGGAAATGCATTTAAATAAAATAACATTTCTAATGTAATGTATCACCTATTAGTTTGCATGGAGAGCTACTCCGCTGTTCAACTACTTATTGCTGCAAGTGATTAGTAAAATACACGTTACTTTACCTGTGGTTATTCAAGGTCTTTATGTTTTGAACGTAAAGATTTTACTGCACTAATTAAAAAAAGAACTATGAGGTCTTTTTGTCTTCACTGCAGTCTGTCCTTTTTTTGTGGTCTGGACAATAGTAATGTAAAGCTACAATACTTTTATAAGTTAGAGCATATCCTTTTCATTTTTATTCATTCGTATGGAAATGTAATAAAGAAGTTCATTAAAAAATGTATTTTTAAGTCTAGGTTCTGACCTTAAATCTTAAAGATAAAGACATTAAAACCTAAACAACAACAAATCAGTGATGAAGACTATGAAGAAGTTTATTTTGAATTTAAAAAAATCTTTCAGACACATTAATAACACTTGTAAAGCATCACCCATCAGGCATATCATGCAATCATCCCCAAGAGCTGTAGTACATGCTCTTCATAGTGCAGTATTCAAGTTTCAACATTAAAAAAATAAAGTAAAACCATAAATAAACTATGTACAGTTTAAAAGGAGTTTGGTGCACACTGAAATGTGTGATTTCAGTATGTACACACACTGAAACACTGAAATGTGTGATTTCAGTATGTATCATTCTGTCCGTCTTTACGTTCTTTGGTCAGTGATGGTCAAAGTGTGACCTAACATTAAATGATCAATCTCAAAATGCAGCAGAGTTAAGTAAAGTCACAAAGTTTACGCGGAGCAGAAGAGAGACACTGCAAACGTGCAGAGATTATTGCCTGGATGTGGACACTGGACTCGTTAACCCAGCCAGCTGAGCATTCATTAATTTAATAATAATTACAAAAATAGTCTCTCTCCTCTTTCAGGGGTTTAGCCTGGCACAAACATGACATGAACATGTGACGTCTGTTGAATGTTATGGTTCATCTCCACACGTGACAAGAAAAACCTGGTTCACGCCACTGGTGCAGAAGTGTTGGAGTGAGACACATGGTTGTTCACCTTGTTTACCTCAGGATGACTACTCTTTGGATGAAGAGCAATCACCAACAACAGGCTTATCTGATCCCCAGGTGTACGACCATGATACTAATGGCACTTTGGTAACACATCCATCCGTCTCCGTCTCCATCATAAAGTCTCCAGATGAATGAATAGAATTGTTCAGCAAAGCCACCAAATGATGACATCCGTGTCTCGTGGGTCGTTCATGGCTCTTTCATGATGTAGACGTACACTGTGGTAAGAAAGTACTTCAGGGACTCCATGACCGAGGTTAACCAGTTCTGTTCTGGGGGAAAATCTTTCTTTACCACACATTTCGTGATATCACCCTGGAAAAAACAGGATAAATTAATTCTCTCTGAACTGGTCAAGTTGGTTTTATTTTTCCTTGATTATTAGGCCTTGCTCTCTGCAGGGATTGGCCCAGGTTCTAATTTCATAATAAAATTAGAATTAACATTCTAATAACATTGTTCTGAAATCACACAATGATATATTTCAGACAATCAGTAATGTATTCCGTGTTTTCTGACACACCAGTGCCGATTTAATGTTCTGTGTTCCTCTAAAAAAAAAAACAAAGAGAAGCTCATCACTTCCCCCTCCATTGTATCTCATGCACAGCTCCCCCGTGTGTGCAGCAGCAGTCACTCACCCATCCTCCCCGTCTCTTCAGCCAGGAAACCAGGAACTTGCGGACAAACTGTCCCAGACTCTGCACTATGATGTTGACGTTGGCCGCCCGGTCTTGTCTGACACAGTCCACGGCCAGGGCTGCAGCTACAGCATACATGGCCACAACTTTACCCCAGGTTATACCTGCAGGAGGAGAAATAATACTCTGGCATTCATTTTAGACAATCCTTTGGAGAAACATCATCCAGTAGATCTGACAGAGATCTAAGGGATACCACCAAAGAACTAAAGATATAAAAATAAACATTCCTATTATTGTCATTAAATGCTTTAAATTGACTTTGACAATGTGACTTTTGATCAACAGACTCAAAAATTCCCAAGTGTTACCATGTCCAGGTTTTACAAGGTGAAAATAGAGTTGTATAATAGATAAAAAACAGTATGAAAATATAAAAAATATCAAGTAACAAACACTACAATTATGGAAAGAATAACAGAGCAGTTCATCAGACAAACACATGATGAAGATCATGTGTTTCGCAGCCTTGGGCTTCATCCACACTACAGTCTTTAACTTACTGTATCTTTGTTAGCCTTTTTTTACTTCTTTTTGCAGAGGATGTATGGAGGTTAAGTGTCTGGCCTAAGGGCACTGTGGATGTTGAGAGGAAGAACTGGTGACCTTTAAATCCTCGAACCTCTATTGTCAAAGCTACAACAGTCCTGCTTTGTATTTGTAAATATTTAGATACTTACATTTAATTAAAAATATGGATCATTTATTTAAAGTTTTAAAAAGTGGATTTGTCCATAGTGACAAATGCAAAGGTGGTTAAAAACAACAGCACACATTATATTTTATACAGGTTTCAGAAAATTCAGATATGATTTTTTAATATTTTATAAAATTGTTTTATTTTTAACTAGAATTAAAAACAACAGCAGAAGTGGTGAAAAAGGTTTAAAGTCACTGCATCATCCACTGAAATCAACTTTAACTAATGTGCACAGACTTTCCTGGAGATCAATGAGGTCAGAAAACAATTTTTCATGTTTACCCTAACAACATCATTACTTTCCCAGGGCAGGGAACAGGATTATCACCCACTTCCTCTGTGTCTGTTATATATTCTGTGACCTGACATGTGTCATGTGGGGCAGCCTGTGGACCTTGCACTGAAATAAACTGTCAATATGTGGTGCAAGTCAATACGCCCGGTGCATTTGTCCTAATGATGTTGATAACAGGTCTTACTGCGTCACATACCAGCTGTAAATTAAACAGGGCGCGGCTCAGTTGCCCTTGGTGTCGTGAGCTTTTGAAAACTCTTGACGCAGTTTCAGACATGCACAGGTGAAAAAAAAAAGTAAGAAAATGTTTACGGCAATTGCTAATTAGGCAGGAATGAGAATGAAAAGAGGGAAAAGTGGCCGTTCCTTGTCTGCTTACACAATCCAATCTGATAATGAGGAAAATCCATTCACTTATGCAGTTTCCAGGCCAGTGGGGATTGTTATAACAACTGTCACTGATACAGTGCAGGGTCTAATGGCATTAACCTCCTTCGGGTTCAGCATGCATGGCCATGGCTGTAATTCAAAGCAGAGCCATGGCGTCCCACTGTGGGCTATAAGAAGATAGAGATCTGGGCGAGCTTAAATGAGATAAATGTCCGTTGTAGCTGTAGGAGTACGTCACGTCTAACTCCTTATTGAGACACGGGCCAGAAATAGAGAGAAGATTGTCCAGGATAAAGCTGGAGGAGGGGAGGACGGAAAGAAAAAGTAACAGCAGTGGGAGGCAAGCAATAACATGATGAAGAAGAGGCCAACCAGAAAGATTCTACTGATAGGGACCACAGCACTGATGAACAGCCAACCACTTCTAAAAATATATACTTATGATACACACTTGGTTTGACTCCTTTTATGGTTCTTGTACCAAAGCTGAGATTTTAAGGACAGGATGAAAAGATTCCGTGAAGCTAAAAAGGGATATAAAACAATTTCCCGACAGCAAGAAAAACAAACCAACATTACATTTTTTTCTATTTATGTCCAATTACCAACTGCTCCCACAAGACACAGCCTGGGTTCAGCAACCTTCAGCAAAAATCCCACGCTGTTTCCAAAAACTTATAGCCTCAAAACACACTTTTATAAGGGGAACATACGTGAAAATTTGGTTAACTGGTCTGGTTTAATCTTTCCCACCGCTGTGCCAAATGTAAGTTCCCTGAGATCATTGAATCTACTCAATACAGAGGAAATAAAGTGGATCTTTTTCTTTGGTTGGATTAGATGTCTGTCATTGCTGCTTTGGACAAAAGAGACAAAATTGAAGAGTTGTCTAGGCAACGGACAACAACAGGAACACCAAACCAGTTAAGGTCACAGGAAGACAAAAATCTCCCCAATCCATTCTAAGACCAAGATAAGGGTTTTTAAATTCCATCGCATTTAAGGCCTGGGCCTTCCCTTCAAACTAATTCATGTGAGACGTTGTTCAAACATGTTCGCAGCTTGGTTACAGTGAGGAAAGCCTCCTGTGAGGGTTTCCCTCACCTCCTTTATCTCTCAAGAGCTCCCTGTTTGTTTGTTTTTATTTTAATGGGACTGCATGCATTTCAAAATGACTGAGTGGTTTAGTTCCCCGTTCGAGGGCGAGGAGCCTGGTATTTTATAGTGTTTAATTATTTTATAGAGCTGTTTCAATGTACAAACGTGTGCATTGGAAGGCTGTTCCACTGGCGTCACTGTAAACACAAATACTGAAGGAATGTTCTTCCCTTTTACAGTCATTGTCAGTGAAAGCAGCAATAAAAGGCAGAGAGGCTGATATTCTGTTGTCGTCTTTCATTGAAAGTGTTACTTTTAAAAAAACATTATGCCCTATTTTAGTGTGGGTGCGAATGAGGTAAGACTAAATGGAAGTCAGTAAAACTAAATCAAAGTACAAACAAATACCAGTGAGTAGATATTTGTACTGTTTTCTGGTTGTGATTGGTCCATTTGATTTGTCAGCAAACAAACATCAACAACACCTCTTTAAAACTCACGTTTATCTGATAAATTCTGTATTATTTTGGGTAGGAGTATAGACCAGTATTTAGCAGGACTGAGTGTCTGCAGCTAAAGTTTTTTCCTGCTGTGCTCTGATATCATTAGGTACATCTGAGGCTAAACACGCACACACAAACACACACAGGGCAGGGCAGATAATAGTAGCCTACAGTAAATGCTTTTGGACTGTGCTGGGAAAAGAAGACTCAGATCACATGAGGTGATAAATATGCAATTTCTTCTCAGGATCATTTAATGTATTCTTTTATTGTTTTATCTACCGGCCTACTCAGCATATAACCTGTGTTTTTTGTCCATTAATCAATTTTGAATACTATAATATATGGAGAAACTTTCCCTTGAGAAATAAAGTTTTGGGGTAAGAATTCCAATCTAACCCTAAGCAAAAGCTACCAGAAGATTATCTAATTGTTTAGATACAGGCCTATGTTGTTGTGTTTCTGCGTTGCACCCACTCACTCCAACTGAAACCACCTCTCTGCCAGCTGCCACTGAAAAGCTGGAACAGTGGCTGCTTTCACCAGCGACCAGCGTCACAAAGAGAAGTCTAACATCGGAGCTGTTAGAGCGACAGATTCCCCTTAGCTGGAGACCCACATTTAAAATAATTCTTAAATCTGCCATTGTCACCCACAGATTCAGATTCAGAGTGTACCTGTAGCAAAGATTTCTGTTGACACACCAATGAACGCATCGGAGACCATGTTCTCCATGGCAACAGAGATGCTGAGCTGCCGTGCCACGTTCCTGTACAAAGATGGCTGTAAACACTCCAGCTCGTCGCCTGCGTAGACACAGATTGTATTTAAAGGAAATATTTTATTCACTATAGAAGCTTCATTTTGCTAAATTTATTCTTCCCATTCTTCCATTAAGTCAAGGTCAAAAACTGCTAGAAGGATGATGACTTCACAGATGTTTGTGGTTTCCTCTTACCGAGGCACAGAAGAACTGAAGACACTTCAGCGAGTGCTGCATTGGAGGGCACGAGGTTGAGCTCAGATTTGGACCATCCCAGCCCATTCTGGTTGAGTCTGAACAGAATGTAGTCTCTGCAAAGGGCTTTGGACTGGGACACTAGGTCCTTCTCAGTCAGTGAGCGGTCAAACACATCCAGGACCTCTGCTGCAAACACAGAAGACCTCCGCAGAACCTCCATGTCCTCTTGCAGAGGATCTGGGTCAGAGAGTGTCTGACCTCTTTGGATCAGCTCAGCGTCAGTTTTGATCCCAGGAAGAGCAAAGTTTACCAGAAGTGACAAAGGGCAGCTGTAAAAAAAAAAGAGAGAGAGATTTTATTTATATCCATAAGACTAAAGTTATTTACTGTTATCCCTGCTGTAAGCAATGCAGAGGGTTCAAAATTATTCTAGTGGTATGTTTTCCTGAATTTAAGTAAACAATTTAGGATTCAGGAACTAGGTTTACACACACACATTTATGGAATTAATTCTTACATAAATAATTACCAAATGCTATATACTGTTTTTGAGCTTTTTTAAAAAAAAAATACTAACCAACCCTCGTGGTTTAGTAAATTGGAGCACTGGATTTTACTAGCTGTGCTTATTTAAAGAAATTACCAGCTCCATTTAATTTACTGGGGGTGGGAGGGGGGGTGACTACTACCTTTTTAGCTATTTTAGGCTAACAGCCATTGTGTTACAGTGTGTTTTCAGCAGTATTACTTTAATTTGTCTTTAATTTGCTTTAACTTGGTGTAATGTACTAAACAGGAAGTTATATAACAGTAGGGATGGTACCCTGTATGGTGTATAGATTTATTCCCTTCTAAGGGAGTAATTTGTATAGTTCTTGGTAGAAATACTGCACCACCTATAGAAAGAAGGGGCCAGGTGCCTACACCTGAAGATGGAGAAGAAGAGAATAAAACATTTTCTGTCTCAGATCAGAAATCAAAATAGTCTTATTTAACATGGACATGTGAGGGACAGTGAGGATACAATACATGGTACCTTTGGTACAATGTAGAGAGTGCTGAGCTGAAATTTGAATGTTATCCCCAGGAACACAAATTGTTTTTCTTTTATTAACTGGAATTCAACAGTTTTAGGGGGAAATGAAGCAACAAAAATATATAAATAAATAAGTGAGCACAAACCACATTGCCAGTCACAGCAGAGACTTATATAATGACGATATCTTTTGATGGAGGCGTTAATGTTGTGAGTCACATGGAGGGGTAGTCAAGACATTGACACACACTTTATTACGCAACAGACTCTGATACCAGAATATATAACAGGGGTGTTTTCTGCTGCAACGGCACAAGAGATTAAAAGTTGTGAGTTTCTTTTAAATAATAAATTTAAAAAACAAAACAATACATGTATGTTTAAAGTAGTTTATTTATCTCATACAACAGAAATATAGCCGTTGTATGGTACAAGGCATAAAACAGTGCAGCCTACCTTCATCAGAAGTTGTCCTACATTAAAGAGGTCCACAGGTATGCGCTCCCGATAATTGACCGCAAGTCAATTAGTCAGAATACAGTTAAAACCAGGTGTGGTGGTTCCCCACAAAGACACTGTGAAAACGGCGGAAACTGCCCTCTGTGCTGCGAGGAAATCCTATCAGAGCGAAGCACCGCTGCAGCCCTCTGCTCCAACACTCTCTTCTCGTCTACTTTGTTTCCCAAAAGGCAGCAATTGCACGGTGGAAATCGGGCGCTCAGTCGCACAGAGGACGCCTACTTGTTGTTCCACCTTCCATTCCATTTGCGCTTATAGAGCGCGCTAGATTTGTGATCTACGAACACCCCCGGGAGGTGGAGTTAGACGACTGACTCACAGCTACTGAACGACATGAGAGGTCGGTTGCATGACGACGAACAGAAGCAGATAAAGCGATCCCAACTGCGTTACTGATTTACAAGTCCTATCCTGTCACAATCACTGTTTTTCATTTTTTCACTGAGTGTTTACGAAACAATGGCAGTTGTAACAGCTCATGGGATAACTTTAACAACATGAGAATTAAAGACATACATATTAAGCTCAAGAAAACGGCAAAATAAATAAAGAAAATATGAAAACTCCCAACAGAATGTGTAATTTATTAATATTACAAATGCAGTGTCAATGAAATAGAGCACAATTCATGCAAAACCAAACATTCAACACAACGGTGTTACGGCAATAAAAAATAAACAAACACTAGCAAGAGAAATTAAAAATTATTATAAATCCTGCAAAGCTTATTTTAAGTATAGATAGATAGATAGATAGATAGATAGATAGATAGATAGATAGATAAATAGATAGATAGATAGATAGATAGATAGATAGATAGATAGATAGATAGATAGATAGATAGATAGATAGATAGATAGATAGATAGATATGTGTGTGTTTGTACAAATAGGGCTGAAATGTGTCTGGGGTTTCCCAACCTTTGATGGGTGGGGCATCTATTCTAAAATAGTTTAAATACTTCGGGCTAACTCCTCCTGCAATGACACAGATATTAAATCCACAGTGATAAACTTAAAAACAACGGTTAATAAACAATAATCCATTCTTGAGTTTAAATGTATCTTCATAGCATTCTGTTACTCTACTCTTAAACAATATTCAGATTAGGAGATATGTGAAAGGTTATTCTTTTGTTCGTCTATAAAGGGAGGCCATCTGAGCACAAAAAGCTCAGTGAATCATGGGAGGTATATACTGTCAGTTTCCCCAGGACAGGTTATATAGGTGTGTCCTCTGTCAAAGTTTATGTAAGTGTTCCTCCTGAGGCCAGAAGTGTCACACTTTTAATCCAATGCACAGTGGATAAATATAGATGTCCTACTCTAGTCTTAGAGCACAAACACTTTACTGTGCATTATGGGAAGAGCTTGCTTAAGTAAAAAAATAAAAAGAGCGTTATATCAGATTTATCTGTTTGTTTCATATTTCATGATGTCAAAATAAACAGTGCTTAATTTGGGACTAGTAATAAAATCAGACTCTGCAAAACTGAACATTGATACTATGCATATTAGTATGAGTTTTGTTTCAATTTTATATTCAGAATAACATAACTGACGATCTTTTTCATTATTTATTATCATTATATTGTTTTATAGCTATTTGACTTTGTTGCCACAGGAGGGCGATGTTTCTCAATAAGTCAACGCGTGTTCGCCTCTGAGAGAAACAGTGAGTCAACTGTGCCATTTGGACTTGTTGATAAAAAAAAATACATAAGAATAAGTAAATAAATATATATACATATATAAATATATACATTTTTTCTTATGTATATATATGAACTAATTTTATATACCCTCCAGAAAAGTATTAACACTTCACCGCACTCCATCAGAGTCCATCAGACAATCCTTTGTTTGTAGAAATCTGTAGGACGTTTTCATCACTAGGTCATGACCTTTTTGGTAATCAGAGGACTAAAATCAAGAAAATGTTCTTAAAATGTTCTTTCAATTTTGTGAGAAGATAAAACTAGACCAATGCATGTAACTCGATCACAATCAAAGTTTTTGTGTCTAATGAATAAATTAGTCAGTTTTGAATGTTAAAAAGAACCTCTAATAAAATAAAATAGTACACAGTTCAATACTTGAAATATATAAGGATAAAACCTCTAAAAGCTGTTGGAGGCACCACAGTGATCTGTCTTGTTTACCTGCATATCTGGTTCATTTAAATTCTGTTAGAATCCATTATGAAACACTTACCTCATGGTTTTTCTAGCATGACTTACTCATCATTACTGAACACATATGGAATCTAGTTGCGTCTCATTCCAGGTGACGCAGACGTCCAAAATGTCATGGTTAGTGGAAATCGTAATTTTAGAATTTTAACTACAGCGTGAGTGGCCCTGCATGTCTCATCTCAACATTTAGCCTCAGTGACTGACACCATTCATTTGTTAATTTGCAGCAGCCATGTCTGGGGGTTTTTCACATCCACAGGCATCTGCCCTGTCACACAGTAAGTAAAACCCTCAGGTATGTCTTGAGCACTGACCATTGCTTTGTTTAAATATATTGACCGTAGACAATGTAATGTTGTTCTGCTGTCGGTCCGGTTTTCTGGACTGAACTGAATGTTACACAGCCACAAGACCCTAGACTTGGACTACTGTTATAGGAATGAGACTTCAATGACACAATCTTTCACATTCACAGTTAAAATTCGTGTGTTGCATTTCTTAGACCTTACACCAGTTAGCACTAAGAGACACAAAAAGTGTTTGGAAAGCAAATTGTAATCGGTCTGAGTCATTCCTTTTGTCTGTGTCTTTCTGGAGCTGGTTTATGCCCATTGGCCTGTGACTTTCTTACTCTGCTAACTACTTCTGGGTGATAGAGTATGTGATTATCACAATGGTTAATGACTGCACACTGTAAATACAGTAGTGTTTAAATATATGTTTCCAGGCAACTTCTCTGTAGGTTTAAAACCCTTCAAACCATTGCATTTTCCTCCTTCTCCTCTGTCAAAGGATCAGTGAAACTCGTGTGCTGTTGATACTGTATTTACAAGTTCAGTTTCACCTGCCAGCTGTTGAAGAATAGTCACTTCAGGCTAGAGGGACTGCCACACCTTTAAGTGGCCATCAGGTAGCCATGAATGATGTCACTGTCAAAATGGCAGCCAGTTATTTATATTATATTTTTATTTAGAATTTCATATTTTATTTTTGATAACCTAACTTCCCTCATATTTACCCCCACATTATTTTAGATAAAATTTTAAAAAATCCTATTTATAACATAATGTCAGTATTCTTAAATAAATTAAGTAATACAATTCCAGACAGTCCCATAAAGATCAAATTATTTCGTTGTTTTACTTGAACTCTGGCGTCGTAGTCAAAACTTTGCCTCTCTGTTCTTTGGACTTGTTACTTTAACAGAATATATATATATATATATATATATATATAAGAAATATTAAATTACTAAGTGTTTTAGTTCTAACAAAAAATCATAAACAAAAAAACATAAATAACAATAAAAATAACAGACAAAAATCCATGTTGTCTTAGTCCCTTTTGGCATAGTTTGATTTATGTCCAAGGAATTGGACCAAAATATTTTTAAATAATATAAAACAGCATATGTACAATGTAAGGATTAAACAATAAATGCAAAAAATCTGACCCAAAAAACATGTAAGATCATATTGAATTAGAAGCCAGGCACATGATACGTCAGGTTTAGCATTTTTGAAATTGGTGCAATTTGTGCTCCTCATGACAGAGGTGTCATGTGTTCTCTGCCAAACAAACTGGCGTGATGTTGCCCCTCCTCCTCCTCCTCTTCCCCGGCTCGCTCGCGCAGAGATTCTTTTCATTCCAGCCCACGTTTGAGAGTAACAAATGTGTTGAGGAGGAAACATCAGGCATCATGCAGGCCTCACACCCTTTAGGGCCTGGAGAACAGGTAGAACCAGCAGGTTGCTGGACAGGAACCAGCTTCTGTGCCACTAAACAGGAAGGGATGGGCGACATACAAGGTTAGTGGATGTATCTGATTTTACCTTTGGCCCAAATACTCTCTGAATGCCTTGATGGCTGCATTGTAAACATTTTTTTAATAAAAAACATTTTAGTGTTGTTTTCTGTCACACTATATCCGTGGCTGTTACTCCTTTCAGAAGTCCCTATGCATTAATTGCTCTTTTGCTTTCTAACAATGGAACCATTCACATCATTGTCGGTTTCTTCGAACATCGACAGACTCTGTGACCCCGTCCCCTCCATTACCATTGATGAGACAGGCCAATCACAAACAGACCAAGTGCTGTTGAATAGGTGGAGCTTAGCATTGAAACAGGGTGTGGTCCTGAAACCAGCAAGGTCTGTGAAAGAGTCCTCAGACTTAAATTGCGTTGAGTTATCTACCATCATAGTTATCACAGTGGGGCTCTTACTTTTACTCACCCCTATCGCTCTCTTTTTCTTTCTCTCCTCTTGTTTTCTGTCCCTTTTTCCACCTTTCAGCTCTTGTTGGATTTTGAATCAACCATTTGTGGAGAGACACTCTTCTTTGGATTACCTGCCTTCAACACATCAATCAAAGTGGTGCTGCTCATCTGCTCTGGGATCTTCAGGGTTGGCTGTGCAGGAGGGAGTGCTGAGGACTTGTGCTCAGCAGGTGAGTCACTTCCCTCACATGAAGCAGCAGCAGCAGTAACAGCAGTAGCAGCAGTATCAGTAGCAGCAGGTGTGGAAGCAGCAGATATTAAATTAGTTTGGGAAGTTTGGCTGGTTATGCTTTTTATCTGTTCTGATGCTGTGAAAATTGCTTTGGATTTCAGTTGTGAGTTCACGTCTTTGTGGTGTGTGGTAGGTGGATGGTGGAGGTGGTGGTGAACATTTTTGAGATATTCCTTTTTTTTTCTTCATTTCATTTGGGGCCAAGAGTTGTTGATCCCACCGCATGAAAACATTTGTTTGGCTGAAAATGTAGTTTTTTGCCTTAATCTTGAGGCCAACATTTTAGCTAACATGGCCTTATGGGCCGAGTTCTCTGCCTCACCTGTTTGACTTGCTCTGTTAGTCAGCAAGAGAAACAATTTATTGTTTTTACAATGACAGCACAAAAACCAACCATTTCCAGATCCTCCCTTTTTTTCTGTCATGTTTTGTTAAATATATATAAATATTTATTTGAAATTTACTGTAGAAAATCAGACCTTTATCTTTGAATGAAACCAGAGCTTAATGTCAGGAGATTTTAATCTTCTACTCTCCTCCTACAGATTACAGCCTGTGTTTCTTTTTGTCATTTTAAAAGCCTCTGTGTTTATGGCACACAGAGTGGTTTGATGAGGCTGTACAGCTGTTTCTTATTTGTTCAGTGAATGGGCGAGCAGGTGGAGGGATCTCTTGGTCACCAATCCAGCCAGCTCACCTTGTTTCCAGTTCACTCTTTCATTTTGTGTTTTCTGAACAACTTGCCTTCTTTTGTGTTTTTTCAGGGGTTTTCGTAAGAATAAGAAGAAAAGCCTGGTAGTCACCATGCTGCGAGACATGTATTCAAACATTTTAAAAATACACAATAATCTACAATCAAGAACTGGTAAGTTTCTCTGTCTAAATGTTGTCCATTGTTTTGGCGTTTAATGAATAGATTTTGTCAAACTTTGTGTGTTAAGCAACAAGTCTTTATATTAAGGAAAAGACTGTTTGAAGATAACTATTAAATAAAAACATTAACACTGATATTTATGTGTAGGAGGTTGAAGTAAAAACACTTTTTACTGCAAATTTCCATGCAGTGATTCACTGCATTTTTAGTCAAAAGAACATAGTTCCAAGTAGTTTAAAGGCTAACTAAAACATACACATACCTGGTGGAGAAAACATTGATTGCATGACAAATTCTTTTGAGTTTTGTGTGTGTGTGTGTGTGACTAAATCCAAGTTTTGAACATATGTGCAGATTGTATCTGCAACAGCTCAGGTTTACAAATCAGATCAAATATTTTACAGTGAAGATGTGCTGATGTGTAGATCCCTTACATTCTTTACTCGTATAATACTTGAACGTATTTTCCTTAAAAAAAAAAGCAGCAAGCCTGTGGAGTGTAACCAGCTGGACTAAACGTGGACTTGGATGTGTCTGATTGAAAATAGAAACAGAAATACACCAGTGCACCAAACTTAGAAACCTAAACTTGAACTACCCAGCACCCCCTAGAGGGGGGATTGAGAAGCCCTTTTAACTGTTTTTATTTAGAGCTACACAGTTAAACTCCGATTCATCTTTTCCCTCAGATGCCAGAGTCAAAGACTATCCTCTGATGAAGAGTCCTGTAGAGATGACCACCATCCTGTTGGCTTATGTCTTCTTCTCTGTTTATGTCGGGCCTCGCTTGATGGCCAATCGCAAACCATTCAGCTTGAAGAAACCCATGGTTGTCTACAACCTTAGCATGGTGTTATTAAATGCCTACATAGTGTATGAGGTATGAAAAAAGAGAAAAGAAAAAAAAATGACAGCAGCTTGATACTTTCTGACCCTGAGTGTTAACATGTATTTGATAGTTCTTAATGGCAGGATGGGGAACCACCTATACATGGAGATGTGACCTCGTTGACACCTCCAACAGCCCTATGACCCTCAGGGTAAGTCAGAGCAAGATTTGTTGTCATTTTCTTTGAATGTTCAATCTTCTGAGTTCACAGCTTCTCTCATCTTTCATTTTCAGATGATTCAAGCTGCATGGCTGTTTTATTTTTCAAAATACATTGAACTTCTTGATACCGTCAGTGTATTACTTTTATCTTTATCTCATTTATATTCCTAAAATATTTCATTTTAAAGTTGTACCTCATGTGCATGTTAGATTGAGCTCTGGATTTTTTTTTTTTTTTTTTTTGCAGGTCTTCTTTGTACTGAGGAAGAAACAAAGTCAGATCACATTTCTTCACGTGTTCCATCACTCGGTCATGCCCTGGTCATGGTGGTGGGGCATCACCTTGACTCCTGGTGCGATATGCTCGACACCATAATTTTCACAACTTTTGAACAATCTTCTAGCTAAGATTTCTTAGCTAGATTCACCAAAAAATGAAAAAAAGATTTGATCATTAATCGGCTGTTCTCAACATGTATAAATTGAACAATTTGGTAATGCTTGAGGGGCTTACTGTATGTTTCTTCACCAGCTGGAGGAATGGGCTCCTTCCATGCCTTAGTGAACGCCGTGGTCCACGTCATCATGTACTTTTACTACGGTCTGTCGGCTGCAGGACCTCGCTTTCAGAAATACCTGTGGTGGAAGAAATACATGACTGCCATCCAGCTTGTACGTATAAATCTCATACTGTGATTTTGTTAACCTCCATTTTACATCTGAACACTGACACCAGTCATGATTAAAGACGACTAAGGGGATTCATTTGGATGATTTTTGAGGCTATTTCTTTAGAAGGTGCCCTTTGTCCTGTTTTACAGACACAGTTTGTGGTGATTTCCATTCATATCAGCCAGTACTACTTCATGGAGAAGTGTGACTATCAGGTCCCCCTGTGGATCCACATGGTCTGGATGTATGGCATCTTCTTCTTCCTCCTCTTCTCCAACTTTTGGATACAGGCATATATAAAAGGCAATCGTCTTCCCTCAGCAAAAAAGCTAAAAATGAACGGTTCAACGAACGATTCCATCTCTGTGGTAGCCAACGGCAAACATCTGGAGAACGGACATGCAACCCACTACAGCAACGGCAAAGTCCTGATGGGCAAAGTAAAAGAGATCTGAGTTGATCAAGTGAGACTCTCACCGTAGTGTATTGGAGTAGAACAGGCCAATATTCTACTTCTAAACCTTGTCGTTTTAACATAAGCCCAGTCCTGTTTTGAAAATATTTGTACACTCATTGGGATATGAATGCCTTTGTGTTTTGCCGATGACCTGCGTGTGACATTGTCTTTGTTAGTCGTTTTAAATAACTATTAACTGTGGCACTCACTGTGTGATGAGTTGGTTTCACATTAGTCACTAATAGTGTTTTTCAACTCGGGCTTAAACCACAAAAAAGCTTGACCCTCACTGTTTGGCTGGCATGACCCTCTTAGCTGGCAAGTATCACACTGTTTCCACCAAAGGCTAGTGCACAATGTAAATAGCTGTGCCAAAGTTTGTGCCAAAACAAGGGTTTTTGTTGAAATATCAAATAATTCATTTATTTACCATGTATTTATTTATCATTTGAAATAAAAAAAACATTTTAGATAAAGGTCTGTTTCATTTGGAGATCAGTCGTGGTGTGCCAACATGTCTAAACATTCCACACCTGTTATACCACAACGACGTTTTTCAGTATGAAGAATTGTGGAAAATTGTTACTCTGTAAGATTAGTTCACGGTGAAAGATTAGTTCACGGCGAAAGATTAGTTCACAGCGAAAGATTAGTTCACAGAGAGTGATTCGTTCATATTGAAAGATTAGTTTGCAGAGAGTGATTTGTTCATAGTGAAAAATTAGTTCTCAGCGAAAGATTAGTTCACAGCGAAAGATTAGTTCACAGGAAGTGATTCGTTCACAGCGAAAGATTAGTTCACATCAAAGGATTCGTTAACAGCGAAAGATTAGTTAACAGAGAGTAATTCGTTCATAGAAAAAAGCACAGGCTAACTTCACAACTTTTAACTTAGTTTTTATTCTTCACGTTTACTTTCTGAAAAGACAACTTGCTGACAGATGGTAACACTCACATTTTTGATGGCTAAAAGAATCAAAGTATACCTCTAAGAATATCGCCTGATGAGTCGAATGATTTGTCAGACCAACTGAATGCATCCAACTGTTGTAAACGGCAGTATGAAGTGCAAACAAAAACAACAGTCGGACAACAATCGGTTCACACCCCGCCTGGTGGTGTTTGTTCCCTTTGTGCAATAGCCAAGATGTGTGCCAAGTAGTAGACTTTTCTCAACTGGAGTTGTTGCTAAGACCTGATAGTGTGTTCACAGCTATGGAAAGGCCAGAAACCCAAACACAGGATGTGGGAATCATTACAACTAGGGTTTGGAGCAGATACTGTATGTTATACAGTCTATACACTGACATGACAAAAGCACTGCATTAAAACCATTTATAGTAAACCAGTTACATAAATAGTATTCTGATTACAACACATGTTTAAGATCATAAATACTATCTTGAAGCAACACCAGCAGATCATTATAAACAAAAACTGATTACTCTACCCACAAGGAGCTAAAAGGCTGGTTAGAAATCTTTATTGTAGTTTGTAAAAACAATTCATTCAACATGGACTTAAAAACTTTAAAGAAACATAGATTAACAAAAAATAACATTTCATCTGATGGGCTGGTGGATGACACTGCTCAGTGGTTTCATCATCCTTTCTTTGGCCTTCTTCTTAACAGGATCCATCTCAAAGCTCTTCCACATGCGAATGGTTTCATCTCCGGCTACAGACGCAACAAAGCAGTTGTCTGGACTCATTGTCAGGTTGAGAACTCTGTCTTGATGGCCTAATTAAAAAAAAAGAAATGTATGTCAGAACCTGGTTTGTCCATTTGCACTTGTCAAATTCAAGTCGCAGTCATGGTAGGCCAGCTAATGTCACTAAACGTACTGTTGAGCTCTGCAACTTTGCTCAGGGATGGATATTTCCAGATGACAACATTGTTGTGAGAATAACCATGTCCTGAGACCAGCTCCTTGTAGTTTGGTGCAAACACCAGTGATGAAATCTGAAGGGAACAAATGTATCGTTCATTAATGAGCTTAATTAAAACAAAGAAAAAAAAAAACAAACAAAAATAAAACAAAAGTAGGTGTGCTGTACCTGAGACTGAGTGTCAAGAGAAGTGACGCAGGAACCACTGTTAACATTCCAGATACGTATGTGACGATCACTGGTGCCACCTCCAGATGCCAGGATGTTGGGCTGCCATGGACACCAGGCTAAGGCCTAAAATAACACATTGATGACCCACAACGTTCAACAGCTCTAATGCAGTCCTGATGTGACCCATGTGTCTTCAAAAGTGAAAGTTTGTTTTTACTCCCTGCTATGGCTGTTGCTTAATAAGAAAATGTTCTGTGTCAATAAATAAAAACTATGCTAACACACAATATTGAGTCGCCGCTACTTTCTAAGGGAAGAGACAAAGAAATACGTGACAAAGTTTAACAACTGTCATTCTACTGACCTTAACCGCTCCTTGATGTTCATTCCAGCAGTTGACCCACTGGGTGTCATTGCTAACACTGCCCTCTTGCCCACGGGGCCATACATATACTAGGTTGTCATTGCCCCCGCTGGCCAGGTAGCGGCCATCGGGAGACCACTTCAGGCCACACACTTCCTGGGAGTGACCATTGAGTGTTGACAAGTGATGGTTTGCCACCCTCACATCGTGATGGTGAATGTGGCCTGACCTGGAGCCACTGTGCGGAAAACAGGGGACAAAGGGTCATTATCCAATTGACAAAAAAAAAAAAAAAAAAAACACCTTTTGAAATAGAAGTAAAAGTCTCATTACCTGGAAAGAATATGTGCATTCCAGCTCAGGCTACCGACTCTAGTTGTGTGGCTGGCCATGTTTCGTAGACGCTTTTGAGCTTCAACATCCCACAGCTTAAGACAAATGACAAATGTGTTCAGATTCATTTTAAATCCATTACCTATGGGACTGTGTGTGTGTGTGTGTGTGTATATATATATATATAGCTCACCTGTATTTTACAGTCACTGGTTCCAACAGCCAGGTAGTTTCCATCACTGGCCCAGGACACTGAACAGATATAGTCCTCCTCCCTCTCCATAGACATGAGAAAAATGATGTCTCCTTGAGTGGCATCCCACAAATAAACACTGTTATGAAGCCCCACAGCAAGGACATTACGACTGCTCCAATCAAGTAGATTCAGATCTGTGGGTGGGAACATGGGTGGTCACAAGCTGCCAAACTGCCTTTTTTGGTAAAATAATTTACTGATAGGCATCATTATTGCTACATTTAAATGTATGGGAAACATACAGAAGTCATTTCGAAGATCAGGAGCGTCCAAGATTCTGTCAGGAGTTAAGGATATATATCTTGTTTTCTTGACTGAAGCGGGTGTAGCAACTTGACTGTAGAGGACTTTCAAATTGTTTTGATAGCCTGTAAATCAACCAAGCCACAAACACTTAAATGAATAAAAGGCAACATCTATGTTGTATTAGGCCCAACATGGGTATTTGAACATAGTTACCTTCTGGTGCATTTAGTGGTTTTCCTCCCAAGTGCAGGATTTTTGCATCTTCAATATTGTATCCATTCAATGACACAGACCAAGCCCTCTGGCTTTCCTTTTTTTTCCCCCAAAAGAAAAACAAAAATCTCAATCAGTAAAATATTCTCATGTTTCACTCAATACCTGACTGATGATACCAAGAGGAGTACAACTTTGAAGGGTAATTATGGGAAGGAAACAGACCTAAACACAAAACAACTTACTGATGGTACTGGATTGCTTGCATCCATTGGTTCATTTTCCTTTGAGAGCAGGAAGCTTGCCACATCCATTTGGTTGCTGTTCCTTGTTGGAATGAAGCGGTCACCAACCATCTTGGAGGGAGTCTGTTTTTTATTTTTTCCTATGAGTTTTAAACAAGTCAATTATTTTCAGCAGTGTAACCCACCTGAAGATTCCACAAACGCAACTACAGAGCCTGTCACAGACTTTTGTTGTTGTTTTAAATTTGAAAATAAACTATTAAAACACTAACTGCAAACACAACAGATTCCAAAAAAACATGAACTACTCAGGAATTAGCTTTGTATTTTTTCACAGTAGCTCACTGTCAGATCAATATTCACTGGCTTGCAAACTCACTAGATGTCATTATGTGCTGTTCTTTTGAGCAATGTTTTAAAAAAACTGAGGCTAGTTTAATATAAACCACAGGGCAAAAATGCAAGTACATATCTTTAAGGATAGAAAATAGAAAGAAAATATACTAGTCTTTAGATATGTCATATTTCATGACTACAAACAAACACTACCTGGTGTTTTGCTGGGTGTTTTTGAAGAGCTCAATGACACATTGGTCGATTTGCCCGGCGACAGACCACCCAGTGCTGCGGAGCTCGAGGAGTTGGCTTTCCTCTGCCACCTAGCCATGGGAGCGTTTGTAATGGGCATGTCCAGCTTGAGGATACTTTGAATGTCATTATCGAAGCCAAACTGCGTCATCGTACGTTTGGTTTCAAAGGATCTAAGGCAACAAACAACACGGAAAAAAAACATTTACAATGAATGCATTTAGTCCACCACACGGACTAGTTTGACATCATTGTCAGTTTTAATCTAATTTAGATGTAGACAACAGCAAGTTATTATTTAAAAAAGAAACAAAATGAAAATGCAACAAGGATATCACCCAACTGTGTTAACATTGCCTGGGCAACGTTTTTGATTATTAACATTAACTACATAATCAACCACATTTTCATCGACTAATGCATGGGGGGTAACGTAGACGAGTCCTAGTGGTATCGTTGTTATTTGAAAAAGAAAGTTATTTACCTCTTTCAGAAAACGTCAAAGAACCTCAGCGTTTCCGAGTACTGAATCGTAACGTTTGAATTTTGTAAAACATCAAGAGACGCAGTTTAAATGTCCCGGCGCTCTTCTGTGATTGGTTCGTTTAAGTAACTCTCGCTCTGTGCTGCGAGGAAGTATGGGTCATGAGGAAAAAGGGGAGGGACTTCCGGTGAAGTCAACGGTTGATTTTTTCTATAATTAAAAACGTTACCGCCATCTACTGGGCAAACAGACCAATAATAATTATTATATGAAGAATAATATTTATTCATAAACAAAAACGTTCTATAAACATTCTAGATTGTGTGTTAAATTTGCGGCGTCAGGAGCTTTCCAGGGAGAAGGATTCGTACCGTCACTCCTTACGTGTGATCCTTTTAACCGCTCCGCTACAAGCTACCAGGTTAATTATGTTGACTGAGCATCTGTTAACTCAAAGATTAAATTCAGCTACTAACAAAACGGCAGCACATACATTTCAGAATATACCGTCCATCCAGCTCACAAGCCTAACATACAGTACATTCTGTGGTTGAACGCAAGGATTATCTCTGCAGCTGAGACAGACTGCTCACATCTTATTAAGAATAAATTGTACTTGTATTTATTGTTGCCTGCATCACTGCCGTATTCTATAGGAGAATAAGTTAAGGATAACTGAAACAGTAGATATGAGCACAGTCACATGATTGCATGTACTGGAATGTCTGCATTGTATTAGAATAAAAATACAAATACATACATGTTCAGAACCACAACAGCATACAGTTTATTTATGCAAAAATATTCAATCACACAGATATTTGCATAGCCATACAATGTCTTTGGAAAGGATTACATGACATTTCAATATCTCTAGAATAAAATAGTACAGTGTAACAAAAAGTAGCTTGTACATTGGTGTAAAGCATGATACAGTCATGTTAAAGTGCATTCAAATTGGGACTGGTTCATTACAGCAGACAGCTGATGCTGCATCATTGCAAAGGTTTAATTCATGGAGTGACAACATTTTTACAGCACAACAAACAAAAGCTTTAAAACCAGATTTTAAACCAGAAAACAAACACAAAGGCTGCGGTTTACAGTGAAGGCGGATCAGATTTTCCTAAAATCAGATTTATTCTTTTTTTTTTACTCATCCTATTAATACTTGATGATCAAATTGAATTTATGTTTTCAATCAAACGACTTGGAGTTTACTTTGAGACTGTGTGTCACGTGTTGCCAAATAATTCTAATGACTTTCACATTCTAAAACCATCAGACTTTTTTAATTAGTAGTTGATTTGTACCTTTTTACATTGATGTTTAAAAAATACAATAAGGCAAATTATTTGACTGTTTTGCACGCTGTCTGAATAAAGCTAAGTTCAGACATTTAAAACACAAGGTGAGAAAGCAGGGTTACAGGGTGCAGTATCCATTTCCTTTTCTCTCTGGAACCTTTTCCGCCATGTCCTTAGGGTAATGGATTACTGAGCCGACGACACCTGACAAAATAAAAATGTAACAACAGTTGTTAGTTATGGTGCCCTTGTTTTGGCTGTCCTTAGCTATCATCACTGAACACGATGAAAATAAAATTATTTATTTTATACCATCTGAATCAAAGCTACTATATGTTAATCAAAGCCAAGGATAGGATCTAAAACAGGGGCGTAACTCTTCCATTCTAAACTTTAGTGGTAGAAATAGGTCTGTATATTTCTCTTTGCTGCTATCTATAAAGTTTGAGTTAAATATAATTTTAAAATAGCAAACTTCTTTTAGTCATCTACTAAATTATTATAATGTTGCTATGAAAATGTGATTATGTGTGTCACTTTACACAGGAGTGTACAGTGACTAAAAATAAACAACTGGATGTGTTCTTACCTCCAGGGTGCCTCAAACCTAGGCAGAGGGAGAAAAACAAAACACATGACATCATTCCACTGCGCGAGAATCAACCCTCATGCCCCAATAGTCATGTGATTAGTTTTTAAGGCAGTGGAAATGCTCTGCATTATGCAAAATAATCTGAAGTAAATGAGTAAGTGCTCAAAATTTCATGTATTTTTTAATTCTTTATCTTTAAATACAGAGGACATTATTGATCTACTTCCAAATGGGCATTTCCTGGTTACTTACCCCAGTTTTTGGACAGCAGGAGGCTGGTAACGATCAGACCAATAAATGCCAAGAGAGCCAGGACTGGGATCAGAACTTTAGGCAAGGGAACCTCTGAGGCTGAGAAAGCATTATAAACATGTGACTGGTTATGTAACTGTTTACTGTAAAACAAATCATGGTTATGTCCAGTATTAACGTTATGGTTGGGGCATTGTTTCATGTGTTAAATGCCTCCAGCTGCTGCCAAAATCCGCACCCATTAGACGCCTAGCGAGACTTTTTTAAGTTTACAGGTCTGCCACACTGAAACTACAGGCTAACAAATGTATGAAGATAAAACACATAATACTACCAGAAAAGTGAATACTTGACTTAATATTGCTTTGTGAGTAGTATGAAATAAATATGTACTAACATGATGGAAATGCAGCTAACCACAATAAACAAGCGAAGGTTTTTTACTTTCAGTTCCAGAATGACTGTCCCTCAAAAAACCCTTACATTTTTACAATAGAGCAGTAATACAATATATAGTTTACAATAATACAACAGAGAGCAAAATACAAAATAGAGCAGTACTACACATCCCATTATCCCATTATATCTGCTTTTATTTGATAAGGACTACATCTTAATATAAATAATTATAGTGAATTATAAATAAAGTGAATATATTTTGTTATTTGGACTGGGGTTTAAATAACATTTAAATCCCTTCACCATCAATGCAGGAAGGATGTGAGGTGTGGCCTCTTGATCAAAACAAACTGTGTGTGATCGAGAGGTCAGGAAATGATGGTGACATAATGTTGACAACACACTTGGCTTAAAATTCAAACATCATTGGTGCACAGCCTGCGATGAGTTTCACCGGAAGCTTTTCGCAATATTTATCACTTGCTTTAACAAATGTTAAGTGATTTACAATATATACCTGTGTGTTCCTCTGAAAGGCTCAACTCTCTCATTAGCTTGGCACATCCCTCCTGAAGACGCTGCCTTTCTGCCCTTGTGCGTTGCACCTCCTGATCCCACAAGGCCTTGAGAGCCAGGCCGCCCGGCATGTGAGCCATCCATGTGTCGGTGTGGTCCAGTGTGAGACAGACTGTGCCCTCACAAAAAATGCAATCCTTCCAGATCAGCAGAGACCCCTCCTGTATGCACTCGCGAGAACGGAGAAGAGAGTGATTCTCTGAGGAGTGAGAACAAAGCAATTAACAAGAGGCTTTTGCCAATACGCAATATGTTAAATCAGGTTATTGAGTGTATTGTCATTGTTATCACATGACAACTGTCTTACTAGCCACTGAAGTACTGTTGATAACACTTGGAATGTGGGGGTCAGCTGAAATGCTTTTGATTATACTTTTCAACTCTTGGCTTGTATCAGTCAGAGCGACTCCATTGACAAGAACCTGCTCCTCCACCCACTGAGCACCAGGCACTCTCCACCTCTGGACCTGAACTATGACGGTATCTGAAGAAAGACAAACAAAACATTAGGTACATCTTCAAGATTTAAGATGTTAGCGCTGCCCTTTGGAAAACAACCGAGTGTACGTGTTCTTAAACATCGTCCTAGTTTCACTCACCTCAGCTTAAAGTTGGGTGTAAAATAGGTAGTAGGTAAATAAATAATTAATAATGCATAAATAAAATAGGCAAATAAGTTTAGTTCATTTGACCACCATTTCAACCTCTTTCAAAAAGGTTGAAAATGCATAAAAATGACTATAAATGGGCCCAGGCTCTGTTTTTGATAGGGCAACTACTGAAGAAAATATTCTTTTGCACTAAGTTATATATCAGTATTTCACATTTTAATTTTATTATGGATGACAATGATGATGATGTTTGCGGAGACATCCAGGACATGCACCCAAGGCAGCGACTTATCATAGAGTGGCATACGCCCTCCACAAGAAAAACAAATAAACTAAACGGTTATTTCTTGAATCTGTATCGGTGTTTCTGCCAACCGGTCGTTTGTTAGTGCAAAGTAGACACAACCATCCATCTAAACATAACTGCGTTGCTCACTATTAGTTAGTTTAAATTGTCTGCTTCCGTGTTTTCTTTTCTTTGGCAAATTTGAAATCGAATAACGCAGAGTTCTTACCCACTGGAGCGGGGGCAGCTTGAGATAATCCGTAGCTGCACACGAGCAGCAGAATAACAGGAAAATGCATTTTTCTTTCTGCTTTCAGCTCAGAACACCGCCGTTCCCTCGACACCGCCGCCGTGGGTGATTTAAAAGCAGCAGCTACAGAATTTGCACGCACGTGGGAAGTAGCAGAGTTTTTTAAATTTAACAAACACCTGTGGTAATGCACTGTCACACCAGCTCTTTCTATCGTTAGTGCTGCAGCCGCTTTTGCTTTGGTCGTACTGTATTCCGGTCTTTTAAATAACCCCACCCCTCCTTCTGTTTACATAGAAGAACAAGGTTGAACTAGTCGCGTTTGAACGGTTTTGGTCTCATGATGGGGGTTTTACAGGAAGTGAATTTTAAAATACAATGTATCGGGGCAATCGATTTATTTATTTTTTAACAAAGCAAACACCTTGGTCCATCCAACACAAAAGAAATCCAGTTGCATTATTTGAAATGCGCATGGCACATTTTATGTTTTCCTTAAACAAGAAACATAAACAATATTTAAACTAGGTATGTGCAGAATATTTACGATCCTTAAAAACTATTCAAGCTATAAACTTTAATGATTTAATTAAATTAATTATTAAATAAATTAATAATGGGGTCAGTTGCATCAACCCTTTTATGTGGGTTTCAACCTTAGCAACAAATATCCTTTTATCTTGACAATTAGTACAGTACAAGGCCTTGGTTCCTGGCCAAACAGAACTGCTTTACAGTACTGGTGCAGTCCTAACAGCTGCTATTGTGAGAAATGTTAAGATGATATATTTATTGGGATCAGGAGAAATGTTGACGTAATAAATTGCAAAGGTCTACAGGTGAGATAATCCAAATAAAACACATTCACATTAAATCAATATAAATATATATATATTAAACCTAATGACCATTACCAGGGATTACATGCTGAACTACATTTAAAGAATTGTTCCAAGAAGAAGCCAGGAAGTCAGGACATCAAGTAGCTGTGGGATTTGTTTAGGATTTCATTCCAGCAACAATTTCTATTCTTTTGACAACTTCCGTTTTGTAGCTTTTGTGATCTTTAAATAGTCCACTTCATTGTCAGTGCCAATGCCTTAACAGTGGTCTAGTCTACTTGTAACTAAACTACAGTTCCTCTTTTTGCTCAGTATCTTATTCTTAAGCAAGAATGTCATCTGCAGTACTAAGAACATGATGCTAAACAGCGCAGTGTAAATGAAATCTTTTGCCTTAGCTAAGTGGGAGTAACTCACTCCTGAATCTGTCACTTAACTAGTCATCGTTTAACTTTTGTAGGAGTGACAGCTCAGCACAATGGGGTTGTTCTAACAAATATATATATATATTTTTTTTTTTATTATTTACAAAATTGATCTTCAGCACCCATTTCACACCGTATTAGCCAACGAGCCTCCACATCCGGTTTCATTATATTCTACTTTTCAGGGGCTCAATCCTCAGCGTTGTATCACTCCTGAGCACACGTCTAAACCATCGTAGTGTACCGTGTGTTAAAAACTGTAGCTAAATCATTAGGGAAGGGCTTATCACTTTTCTAGTGCATTTGGCAAAGCATGTTACATGTTATACCCCCTAAACACTGACACACATTTGAAGGCATTCTTCCTGTGTGCTGGCTGTTAACCTTACCAACTCAGTTCACTGTTAAGGCATTGTTAATAAGTACAGTGATTCTAGCCGCTGTTTTTCTTTCCATGCTTTTTTGACCTGCTAACTTAAAAAATATTTAGCCAGAAGCTGAGCAAAAAACATCATATGGGCAACACAGCAGTAGTTGACAGTTATGACAGAACTCATATCTCTATCCTGGATGATACAGAGAGTTGTAGATATAACTAGGAAAATCTGGAACATTCTGTGAATATCTGTGTTTTCAAGAACCTATCAAAATATTAGGGTCATCATCATACAGTATCTATTATTTCTAAAGGTCGTTGTTATCAGGAATAAATAACACAGCAGCTTCTCAACAACAAGATAATCTATGTGTGTAACCTGTATATATACTATTTGTTTTATGCACTTGTAGTAGTAAAACAAAGTATAGTAAAACATTGTTTAAACACAGGGGCTGTTTGACCGAGTTCAAGCTACAGGCCAAATCTTAAAGTGGAAGATATGCCTGACAGATGTGATTGTATAAACAATCTGCTCTGAGACACTTCACAGACAGGGATCTTAGGGCAAAGTATGCTTTTTGGCACAAGTATGGAACTTGGTATAATACACCTTTGGTTCACTTTTATCAAACTGAAATATGCATTTACTGTATATATTTTTCCCAATCAGTTAATACGCAAAATTGGCCTCTTAGTCCATACTTGCATTACATTATATTACTTCAGTTCCTATCAACAGCTCTGGGCTGCAGATCCTGTTCGGCACATTTGTCTGTAGCTTATCTGTCTAAAAACAAACCACAAAATTCAGAAAAATGAATTAACAATATATATATATATATATATGCATTTGATCACATACTTTTATTTACAAGACAATAAATGATTTGGCTTTAGGAACATAAAGAAATCTGATGAAATAACACATCAAATTAGGGTTAAATAGAGAGAGCGGGGGTAGGGTAGAGATAGATAGAGAGAGAGAGAGAGAATACATAACTGTTTAGATTTTTTGTACGACGCCCTCTAGTGTTCTTTCAGCCGCAGAACGAGCTCGCATCGGATTGGCTGAGCGGTTGTCAGGAGTGTTTACAGTAAAAATGGCTTCCCCGTCTGCTGGAGAACTCCAAGATATGGAAGGTTGGTAGATACGTAAAAATGCAAATTTCCATGTTCGCAGTGTCTGTCGGAGTATATAATAGTCAGTACAGATATGCCTAGTTTTGTATTAGCCCATCTAGCTAGTCTTTCCATTCGTGGTCGTGCACACCTGCATCACTGGCTAACCAGCGAGCTAACAGGCTAACAACAATGCGCTGTCACTCATCGTTATTCACCCACACCGCCCTATTTAACTAATATGTAACGTGTTATAACAGTGTCGTGGCGTGTATACACTGTTATTTCAAAACTTTTGCGGTGATGTCATACTCCACATTATGCTTGTTAACCTGGCTGCTGTGCTAGCGAGGTTAGCAGTGCTAAAATTAGCTTTTTTTTAAATCTTGTAAGGCTATTCTACTTCAGCAGAATTACTAATAAATGTATCTACTTCTAGCTACTCAAGTTCCTACGGATCATTTATGAAAAAATAACAATGCCCTTTGAACTTGTTTTTTTTCAGTCAATATCGATTCTCATTTTTTAAGCTATACTCTTAATTATGATAAACGAAATTTAACTGTCTATATTAATGGTTAACAAGATATTTTAGAATCGGAATGGCACCTGTGCTAACCATAGACTTGTTAGAGTTATAATCTTTAAAGTGTGTCTGTCTTCACCCATGCGGTCTGTTTACCTCAGGAAGGTCATACTGTGTCTAATCTTAATTATCCTTCCACTTAAGCCATTTGAGAATCAATAATTATTCTTTATAACACCATTAAAGTTTTGCATTTGCTATTTAAAATAAATATGTCCTTTATCATCTTCCTGCAGTGGACCGGAGGGGTGAGTCGGAGGAGTCTGGTGACGATGAGACCAGGAGGAGGAGTATTAACGGTGATGTAGATACAAATCAACCTGTGACCACAAGTAAGTATTTACAAGAATTACAGCAGCCTCAAAATTCAGCTTGTCAGCTGCAAATATTATGGCCTGACCAATGTCACCACTGGACCAATTCTTTTATTTCGAATACTCCAACTGAGCGGGATTAATTTGAGAAATTGTTTAAATAGAATTACCATACAGATGCTAACATTTTTGGAACCCACCAGTTTTCATAAAAGGTTATTTGACAGAAAATCAGATAAAGGGAAATGCAGTTTGACAGAGATCATTGTTACATAGTTGTTGTGTCTTTTAAATTACATTTTTAAATAATTTTATACTGATCGAAGAAGAAAAAGGTTAGCTCTTATCAAAATCAAACAAAGTTTATCCTTGTTTAATCTACTGACAAGCAGATGTAATGAAAGATGAAAATCAAATCTTTCTTTATTTAAAGGTAAAGAAGAGTCTCCCGTAGACATGGACACCATAACTTTGGATCCAGAGGAAGAGGTAAAAACTTAAATGCATTTTTAATTGCATTTAAGTAATTATTCATGAGTGTTTTATTTTACTAGTTTTTTTTAAGAATGTTAAACTTGTTAAAATGCTATTTGTGTATTCGTCATTTCATTTTGTCTAATTTATTTTATTTGTAGCATTTAAATGTAAACATGGCAGAATTACTGTGAAGAAATGCTATGAGTCATAAAAAAGATGTTATACAGTGCCCTAAATTGTCTCTTATTCATTTAAGGATGTTGATCTTGTTCACTGTCGTATCGGAAAGATTGAGGGATTGGAGGTTCTACAAAAAGCCAAAGTAAGTGACCTCAATATGGAATGCTGAATGTGAAGTAAACTCCTACATTTTTTATGTTGATTCAACTTCTATTTTTCTTTCTTGTTTCTTTTATGTAGACACTGTCGTTACGACAAAACCTCATCAAAAAGATCGAAAATCTTGATAGTTTGAACTCACTGCGAGAACTAGATCTTTATGACAATCAGATCCGCAAACTGGAGAACCTGCACAACCTCACAGAGTTGGAGTGAGTATATATAACTGTATAATAATATTTGATGAATAATGCTATCTAACTTCAAAGTGAGTAAAATCACTTAAATTTGTCGGTGTTGTTCGAGCAATTTGTATGTCTGTCCCACAGGCAGCTTGACGTGTCCTTTAACATTCTGAGGAAGGTGGAGGGTTTGGAGAAGTTGACTCAGCTGAAAAAGCTTTTTCTGCTTCATAACAAAATTACAACCATTGGCAATGTGGATCACTTCACAGTCCTGGAGATGCTGGAGCTGGGCTCCAATCGCATCCGGGTAGGATGCTCTTCACCATTTATTTTTTCAGTTTTATAAACTTTAATCCATTGTATAGAAAAAGAAATAGAAAATGTGCATTTTGTCTAATTCACAGGTCATAGAAAACCTGGATACGCTCTCATCACTGCAAAGTTTGTTTCTTGGTACTAATAAAATAACCAAACTTCAAAATCTGGAGGGTTTGCACAACCTGACAGTGTTAAGTATTCAGGTATTTTACCTAAGTTTTCCTCAGCACTCACAATGTAGAAATCCATGTATATTGTTTTGCTTTGGTCATTAATGTGTTTTCCATTTATTCCATTCAGAGTAATCGTATTACTAAAATGGAAGGTCTGCAGAACCTCGTTAACCTGAGGGAGCTTTATCTGAGCCACAATGGCATTGAGATTATAGAGGGCTTGGAGAACAATGTAAGTTACCCAAAATCAGTAGACATTTCTAAGAGTACTGGATTCTGAGCAGGCAGTAAGTCTTTTTTACTTATACTTTACTCCTCTTTTTTCTCTCAGAAAAAGCTGACAACCTTGGACATTGCAGCCAATCGAATAAAGAAAATAGAGAACATCAGCCACCTGACTGAACTGCAGGAGTTCTGGGTCAGTATCCTATGTTCATTTTAATTCTCAGCAGCACATCCACCCTTTGTTAGTTTCAACAAACTTATAAACAGTATGCTGTACTCGTTGGCAGTGGACAGTATGCACAGCAGCATACTGCATCATAAATGATTAACTCTTCTTGTGCTTATCCAAATGCATCTGTATAAATGATCAAGGAAACACACTGGGTGTGGTCATTTAAAAGATATCCACAAATGAAAAAAAATCCCTGGTTACCATTAAAATATGTCTAGCTATTAAATGCTAACTGTGTTATGTTTTTGTTTGCCTGCTAATGTCTTTACCTACCTAGATGAACGATAATCAGATAGACAACTGGTCAGACCTGGACGAGCTGAAGAATGCCAAGTCTTTGGAGACGGTCTATCTTGAAAGAAACCCCCTACAGAAGGACCCGCAATACCGGCGAAAGATCATGTTGGCTCTTCCCAGTGTACGCCAGATTGATGCCACCTTCATCCGCTTTTAAACTGCAGTATTCAACCCACATGCAAACTTCACAGTGTTCTCCCTAGGCTCCTGCGTTTCCCTTCTCTGCAGTAACAAACTTCATTTTGTAAGTCACTGAATCATACATTCAAAAAGGAGCATCCCCACAATAAAGTCATCCTTGGTTCTCTTAACATACATGGCATGCATGTAAGCTCTCATTCATACTTTGCTCATCTGCGTTATTGCACAGGGGCTTACTTATTTATTGAGTTGAATATGAACTGTTGAAATAGCCGACGCCCTATGTCGTCATTTTTGCTCTACACTTATTGTAGTTTTATTGTTTTGCATACAGCACACTATAATAGCCTCATCTTCCTTATATGGTGCCCAAAAGCAAAGTAGAAAATCTGTGTCATTTATTATGTCAATGTTGCAGTTAACAAAACATAGGAAAGAGATACATTCTTTTTAATTTAGGGTTTTTTTTTTACTATTTGGTATAAGTCTGTTCTTGCCGTGTACACAGCAACTGCAACAACAACAGTTTAACAAGACTATTAGGTTGGGTTCATACATATTCTAACCCTTACAATACTACAACAGAACAAATGAAATTACATTTTTCCAATCTGCTCATAAGTTTCAGCTACTGCAAAACTGTTCTGTAATAAACATGCCGCAATCGCAAGATGCATCTAAATGAGACGTGAAAGCATCTGTCTTCTCTGAAAGAAACATTTCAACAGCAAGTGATGGATGGTTGTAAAACACTGCTCAAATTAGCTCATCTTTATTTCTGTTAACTCCAACTAGGCCAGTGTCCTGTTTTCAGAACATCAACTGACCTGCACACTATAAATTTTCTGATTTGGCAGAGTGTGTTTTCTACTACTGAAGCACTTAAGATACTGTTTAATTTTATTTAGGCACTTCTGTGTTGTTATGATACACACATATATATAAAACAGTGCACTTAACTGTCGACATAAATATGTTGGTTTTTCTCAGTCTTGTGGTCGTAACATGCGCAAGGGAGAAGAAAGGTAAATCAGGTGACTCAAAATATAGCATCATTGTTGGAGCTTAGACCAATAGTTAGGGGTAATATAATAATCCATTATAGTAAAATTCAACTGTGATTTTTTTTTAACTTACTAAAAATGATGATAGTGCAAAAGATTTAATAGCCAGTAGGATATAGTACTTATTTATGTTTTATACAAACATTGCTTCAACGTCTGATGTGTTATGTTTCGTACTCCCTAATTGCAGTTATCAGTAATCTTGAAATAATCCTATTTTACAACCCTTAACCTTTAACTCCACAAATTGTGGAAATGAATTACTCCCAGTTGATCAGACATTTTAGAACTGAGCATACCCAACAACTAATTTTAATGCAATAAAATGTCCTTTCTGCTCCATTCCATATGCTGATCAAACTCCAGCAGTTCATATCGACCATGCATTGCCATGAATACATATTAAATATACTTGTTTTATTCCCATTTTAGTAAAGACATTTTCCACCTCAGGGCTGAACAGTCATATTAATGTCACAATAGCCTCAATTTAGGTCCCAAGATTTAAAAAAAAAAATCTTTTTGCATAAAACTTTTACATATCATATCACATATAAGCTTAAAGATGGTTTACACATTTGAAGAGATGTGTAAATATCAAGTTTGTTTTGTGAATAAGCAAACATGTTGGTTTGTATCATAGATGTCTATAATGAAGTAGATTTTCTTTTTACTCTTACTGTTATTAAATTGTTATTAAACTTGAACTTAATTGCATAGTTAGAAAGTACAAGGTTAATGAGCTCACATCATAACAAAATTTCTAATTAGGGACAAAATGAAGAAACATCTCAGAATATAAAGTTATTTTATAATTGGATTTAACACTTATTAATGCCCAGTTGGACTGAACTTTGTGTGCACTTGTAAAAATGGGAAGGGCACTTTCCTGGCAAAAAGTCATTGATACCTTAACTGAAGAGATATACCTTACTTTTCTTCTTGTTTGTGACCTGCAGCACAATCGAGCAATGTATGATGCCGTCACTTTACCTTTGTTGGGCTGTGAATGAGCAGCTCATTGCTTTTTACCTTTTGTTCCTTCAATTGTTAGCGTTAGATTATGGACTTGGTTGATTCTGTTTGAAAATGAATGTATTATGCAAATAACAATAAAATGACACTATTTGAGAATGTGTTGTTCTAATGGCTGTGAAACTGAGCAATTCCTACAGGATTTTCTTTCTCACCGAGTCAGTAAATGGAAATTATATTATATTGTAACACTTTAATTTATTTAATTTACATCTCTGTAATATTTTTAAATATAAAATACAAATTGAATTAATGTATCATAACTTGTTAGCAAATGAAAAGTTATGGTTAACTTTACTCTGACTGTATTGAACTATATTACCCATATATCATCGCGCCCCAGTGACGTATGTGACGTTGGGGCTCGCGCGCAGCCAGGCCCGACAAAAAAGGTAGTCACAGCGCACGCGTCACATTTATGTTGTTGTTTGTGGCGGTAAGATGGCGGCGCTCGGAGACAGCTCAACTCCGGCCATGAACGGGTTAATACAACAATTCACAGCGATAACAGGTAAAACAAAAACATATTTTCCCATGCGATACGTCAGAATTGTTTGTGATGTCCAATAGGAATATTTTAGTCCTGTAAAAAACCCACTAGATTGGTGCGTAGAAGAGTTAACGCTCGCTAAGTGTTGCTCTGGCCACTGCGCTGTCAATGAGGGAAAAAACAGATCCAGCAGTGTGCTCAACTCATGTAAAAGACTCGGAGATGTTATCACAAACTATCGGTTTATAATGTAATGCAAAAGACCAACTCTCGCATCTCGTTTCTTAATGTGTGAAATAAACACATTATTTAGTTATCTTGGAGGTGCTCGTGTATTCCCTGCACTGCCTGGTTGTAGGATAATGTGCAATGGACGCCGACTGAGAACATTTCCCTTCTTCATCAGCAGCCAGGCTTCATGTTGTCTCGCTGTCAGCTCCACTCTAACTGTGGTCTTAACCGCACTCTTGTGAACACACGTCGGTACGTTACACTCGTTGAAGTGTTCTTAGGTGATTTAAACAGTCTGATTAGAAGTGTAGGTTTTTATTTCGATTTTATGTTATTTATGGGATAAAACAGAATACTCATGACGGTAGGCTGATTCCACTAGAGTTGGAAAGTGAAACGCACATGCGCAGTACGAACATAGAGCGAGCGTCGTAGGCAACCGGCACTCTGCAATTTAAAACATAAAAGTTACATGCAACTCCTTTATTATATTCTTTATTTTGTCGCGCCTAAAGTATAAATACAAAAACGCGGCGGTTGAATTTGTTATTTAATTTTCTTATATATTAAATCTACTCAAAAATCACGCTTTTCCGTACATGTCCATTTTTAGACTCAAATTTTGTACAGGTCGCTGTTTGTTTTTCGAAAAACAGTTGTTTGCTTCTCTTTTCTGTAGGGGATGCTATTTACTCAGTATAAATGTTGTGATTGTACAGTGTGCCTATAAATGCAATGCAATTTGGTCGAATCTCCTGCAAAACAAACAAAAGCTTTAAAAAATGAGCATCGTGCTCAGTATAAGGTGTTTAAAAAATCATTACAAATTGTTTTAGAGTGGCGCGAGTGATACTTAAAAAAATGGGGGAAATATTATTTTGCAGTTTTGCTGCAAGTTGCTATTTTTATTTGCCATATAATTAATTAATATCATTATAATTCTATTATAATCAGTTGTCTTCCCTTGTGTCATAGATATAATACTGATGTAGAGTTGCTATTTTTTCTTTTGTGTTTTCTTACTATGAACTCTTTCTTTCCTTTCCTTTTTCAGGAGCCACAGAAAGTGTAGGAAAACACATGCTGGAAGCATGCAACAATAACCTAGAGATGGCAGTGACCATGTTTCTGGATGGAGGCGGTCTTTCAGAAGAGCCCAGCACCAGCTCCAGTTCTGCGGCTTCTAGCAGCAGAGCTCCACCTTCAGAGTAAGTTCATTTTTTTCTCTATGTATTTAAGATAAGTTTGAATCATGGGGAAATCAAAGCAAGAATGTTAGTTATTTCTGATGAGGTTCTCCTGCCAGATGAGTTAATCAAACTGAGATTGTGTCTGTTTTACTTGCATAATGTCTAAACCAATGACATCAGTATTGTAAACATTTTGCAGTGAAGTACGAGCACCTATTCCACAGAAGCAGGACATATTGGTAGAACCGGAACCACTGTTTGGAGGTATTACACTACACTTTTTGTTTTTGACATAACAATATTTTTTAATTACCATAAATTTTGTATTATTTCTAAGTAATATTGTCCATTGAAGTAACATGTGTACATGTTATTGTGTAACCTATTCAGTGCCAAAGCGAAGGAGACCTGCTCGATCAATATTTGATGGTTTTCGAGACTTTCAAACAGAAACAAGTAAGTAAAGTCTAACAAAGTGAATTTAGTACCACTCATCTCAAATTATCTACTTGCTATGAATTGTTGTACATAAATGTTTTCTCTAGTCTTTCAATTTGTATTGAAGAGGCCTTTTATGATAAAGAAAAGTCAGAATTAGTCACAGTTCTTCTTCAGACACTGGTGGAAGCTCAGATAAAAACACAACCATAACAGTACTGTGGAAGACAAGAAATGATGCGCTGTGTTTCCAATAATGTTTTCTTTTTTTAGTTCGTCAGGAACAGGAACTCCGTAACGGTGGAGCAGTGGATAAGAAACTCAGCACCCTGGCAGACCTCTTCCGTCCTCCCATTGAGCTCATGCACAAAGGCAGCTTTGAGACGGTAAGGGGTCACTAGCTGGACACATTACACCACCAAGCGTTACTCCAATTTTATCAACTTTTCGTGAAATTTTTGATGGCGAGTGAGCAGAAGATGGTGTCTTAACAACAGGTTATTGAAAAAGTTAAAAAGCCTCAGCCTATCCATCAGGATGTGTGAGCCCATCACCTGCTTCTACATATATACTCTAGATCACACAAGTCAAACTCAGGCCCAGGGGCCACATCTGGTCCACATTATATTTGGCCCGCAAGATCGTATCAAATGTGTACTAGAGTTGGCCCACCAGTATATAGCCCCCTTTTTTTCTTTGTTGTTGGCCTGTGAAATAAAAAATTACATTAAAAAGGAACTAGAAAGCTTCAGATAAAGAGACTTAATAATAAAAGAAATGCTATTGGTGTGGACTACCTGTAATCTAGTTTATGTAGTTCATGCAGCAATAAATTCCTTGGCTTTGTCACAAAAAAAAACATTTTGGCCTTTTTGAAACACTGTGTGTCACTACTCCTATAGACTTTAATTTTCCTATTTCATTTTCATGTGTTTACAGGCAAAAGACTGTGGTCAGCTTGAGAACAAGTGGCTCATGATCAACATTCAGAATGTTCAGGATTTTGCCTGTCAATGTCTGAACAGGGATGTATGGAGTAACGATGCAGTGAAAACTATCATCAGAGAACACTTCATATTCTGGCAGGTGTGTATAAAATATAAAAAAACATAAACCATCCATTTTATATCACAAGATAGACTGTTATGTTAATAAATAGGCACAGAAATTGGACCTCTTTGTTGAATTTTGGATTTATTTCCTATTAAAGGTTTATCATGACAGTGAAGAAGGACAAAGGTATATCCAGTTTTATAAACTGAACAAATTTCCCATTTCCATCCTGGACCCTCGCACAGGTGAGTGAAGAGTCTATGTGGATTTAGCAAGTGGTCATGCTTTTTCACTCTAAAAAGAGGGATCAATATTCAAATCCTATAAAAATCCCAAAGTGTGTTCAATTTAGTCTGCTTTAAATAAATTCTTAGTAGTATGTCAGTGTACCTCTTCTACCTTTTGGAGAAGGTGGCAATGCATTATGGGATATATAGTTTGGTTAGTTATTCTTTAGTACAAGTCCTAGAAAGTCTGGATTATTACACAAAAGTTCAGCACCCAAGTCAGTTTTTCCCCATTAACAAATCATGTTCTGTAATTTCTTAAGTTACAAAACAGTGCTGAGGCAAACATTTTGGAATTTTTCTAGGTCAAAAAATGGTGGAGTGGAACCAGCTGGATGTGTCCTCGTTTCTGGAGCAGGCGACGGGCTTCCTGGCAGAGCATGGTCAACTAGACGGACCATCCTGCCAGGCACCTCCTGCTAAACGAGCTCGCTCTGTAAGTCTCCTTTATCCAATATTTTAACTACTGCTCCAAGTGGTAGTTTAGTTCTGCTTCAGAAATGTAATTGATACGAACGTCGTTGCATCCCATATTCCTCACACCTCCGGAAAAAAACAAAAAGCATTCTTACGAATAAAAAAGTTATATATATATATATACATGTGGAAAACAAGTCAAACAGATCAGCTAACCTAAACCTTACAATTTGTAGAATATAGCACACATTTTTATAACAATAAGAGAAGCAGCCACATTTTTTTACCGGTATTTGGTTGAGTTTTCCTCAAGGATCCTCATTTAAGTTTTGTTGTTCAGGTTTCAGAAAGTGTCTATTCTTAGAACTGAAGAAACCTCAATTAAAGATCAATCAATTCTCAACTCTCAACATTGATGTACAGTCTTAAAGTTAACACATCATAGATGCATATAATATATAGCTGGTGTCTAATTTACTATATGATTATAGTGTATTTGTGTTGCATACTTTTATTTTTTTCACACCATGTCCTCTCATTTCCTGACATCTTCCATAGGAAAGCTTGATTGATGCCAGTGAAGACAGCCAGTTAGAGGCTGCGATCAGAGCCTCCCTACAGGAAACTCACTACGTGTCCTCAAATGTCCCTGACATTCCTGATTCCCCTCGATCAGACGAGGAATCGGACGCAGAGCCTTTCTCTGACAGCGAGGGTCCCATCTCCGTTGATGGCTCAGACAGTGAAACGCCAGCATCACACGATGATGCAAAAAGTTCATCCAGCAAACATGCAGCGGTGGCATCAGGTGCCACTGCATTGACACAGCAGCGTCCACACCCAGACAGTTCAACCTCCTCCCACAGAAAATCTCCATACAAGGAAAACAACCACACTCACAAAAAAGAAGAGAGCAAAAAGAACCATCTAGAGCCCACTGTGTGTACTGCTGTTGCTACTCCTGGTTCTACTGCTGGTTCCAGTCATCTTCAGCCTGACTCAGGTTCTGGGGGGAACCATTGTTCCGCAATAGCAGAAAACACTGGACCTACAAAGACAACCAACTCCAACAGCTCAGATCTAGACTATCCTGATGACAATGGTACCACATATATAGTCAATTTAATCCACATAGTATCACAATGTTTGACTGAACACTGTCTCTATACTACAATATACCTGTCTTAAATTCATTAATCTTAAATCTTAAAAAGTAAAAATAGAGGCACAAGTGAGCAGTAACAAAAAATACCAAAGGTTTCATTGTAAGCTGTTGTCTGTCTCTGTGCCTGTGCTTTTTATGCAGTGATATGCTTTCTTCCTCAGCGCATATTTGTGTTGCACTGGTATTTAAGAAAAACATTGTCACTTACTGTTTATTTATTACTGTATCTAAGTGTATGTTGACTTCATCTGTGAATCCTTTCAAAAAGTGTTTGTTTTTCTGCACAGGTCCCAAAGCCAGGTTGATGCTCCGTTACCCAGATGGTCAAAGAGAGCAAGTTTCCATGTCTTCTAAAGCAAAACTATTAGTGAGTACACACCTCTTGTGCACAGGCCGCAGCAAATACATCTACATAATTATGTATTAGTTGTGTTAAAATGTCTTTCTTTCAATTTGAGACTCTTTTTTTTTGTTTGTTTGTGTGTTGTGTTTTTTCTTTTTTTAAGGCACTGGTAAGACACGTCCAGTCCAAGGGTTACCCAAATGAACGTTTCGAACTCGTCACTAACTTTCCCAGAAGAAAGCTCGCTCACTTGGACTATGACATCACACTTCAAGATGCAGGGCTTTGTCCGCAAGAGACTGTCTTTGTGCAGGAAAGGAACTAGCCTTTGCTCAGACACTCTGACTTTTTGCTTTTTTGTGTTTCTTTGGTAAACCTCACCTTTACACCAGTGATCTGGATAAATAATTTTGGTTCTGATACAGTCACCCTTTCTTTCTGCTGGAAATAGACCAATTTTTGTAAGACAACTCCAAGGTGGATGGACCACAACCTTTGCCATTCAACTATTTGGAAAAGTATACTGTCAACCTAATTGTTTTGTAAAGTTCTGCCACAACGCAGTAAGATGTTACAGATTCAAAACTCTTGAGTATCTCGATATGTGCTCTCTCTGATGTGTGTGGTCTGATAACTAAAGCTCATCATGGTAGAATGATGTATGATATAACTCATTTTCAATTGAAACTTCCCCCTGGTAGACCTCAAAGCATCAGAGACCTGTATAAAAACAGACCAGAGAGTAGTTTTAATGGCAAGAGTATATTTTCGAGCTTCTGGTTTCTTCCTGTATCTAGGAACAGGGAGTTTGGTCTTTCACTCACTCATTGTTTGAGCAGGCTTAATTATAAGGAAAGACGTGTGTGGCGAACAAACAAACAACCATACAGTTGAAAAGGCGTCCAGTGTCCATGACACATTTGTGTAGGTCTGAGAATTTCAGCTGATCTGCACATTTTTATCCATGTTTCTATTAGAGAACTGTAGACAGTTTATGGATTTCACCTTTTGATACCGTGAAGAATGGATGAACGTTGGTCTTCTCTGTCAGACCTACACTGTACAGCGATGGCGCAGGAAGACTGCTGATAAACTGTAGTCATTTTCTTTTCTTTTTTTTTATATAATTGCTGCCAAGAAAATATGCTCATGTTAAAATATAATCACCTAAATCAAGGTAGAGATGTTTCTGGTCTTTTATTACTGTATCTTCTTAACATGTTATTGCACGATACTACCCTTTTATAAAGTGTACAGAATTTCTAACTCGGCTAATTAGAACAAACCATATTGTTTCGGAAGTGGTCAAGAATTTACTTTGCATACAGAAACAGAATAAAGATCACGTGTGTGTAGATGTACTGTTTGTATATAAAAATATATGTATATATTTACAGTGGCATGCAAAGGTTTGGGTACATCATGTCTAAAGACCTGTCAATGTGAACAACTAAGCAGGTGGGAGATGAAATTATTCCCAAAAGGAATTATGTTATGTATGTGTATATATTTATATATGTGTGTATATATATTTATATATATATATATATATATATATACACATGTATAACATAACATGTTTCTGTATGCAAAGTAAATATGTATGATTTTGTATGTATATAATTTTACATACAAAAGGGTTATAGATATTTTTCTTTATATAAACCAGCACAAAATAATTGCAGTGTCTGTAAAGAGCAATGGTCAGAGTTGAAAGAAAAGGACACGCAGCTGTACAAACACATGAGGTGACCGAGTGTGTTTCAATGTGCAGACACTGGCGATTTCTTCACTCCACACTGTGTGTTTGTTTGTTTCTGCATACTGAGTTAAGGAGATTTTAAAGCATTCCTTGTTATTACAACCTGAACTAAGTTTAGGGAGATCACAGAATGCAGGGTGCACTGTTCCTGTGGAACAACATCAGCATTGGACATGTGTACTGAAAATGTTAGGTCTGTTTATTGTTTTGTCTAAAGTTCCGTCTAAAGCTCAGGTTTTGTGCAAAATTTGGTAACCCAGAATGTCGACACCATTTGTAACCTTTAAACAAGCCAAAATGTTAACTGATGAAACCAGGACGTTGGCTCCATCTGATCTGGTTTCAGACCTGGTTTGTTTGATTAGATATTGGTTGTGTAAGAAGGATGTTGACCCTGTCACCTTTGGCCCTGTCCATAAGTTCTCAGAAAGAAATCAATGGAAGTTAATAAGTCATCTGTCACAATTACACTTCTGATCCTTTGCCATAGTTGTGTAACATTTGAGGAAATCTAGATCATATTCTAGTTATTTTAAAAAGGGTTTATTCATAAAAATAGATGGGAGAAGGTTGGTTACAGTTTAAAAAATAAAATAGTTTGATTTGGAAATAAGACAGAAATTACTTTGCTGGGTTGTGGATGGCCTCATTTTTTGTCTTTAGAAGGAATGAGGAATCTTTGAACATGTAAAGAAACCAACAACACATCCTGTATTTCCCAGGGTCTGTTTGTGTTTTGTGCCAGTCTGCACAAATGCTAAGAATGACTTTGTAGATCTGGAGTGTGATTGTCTTCATCTTCTACAACTCAATCCTGGACAGGTCACCAGTCCATAATCGCTAAACACAATGTAAAGACCATACAACAATAGACAATCATACCCATGGTCAACTTGAAGTTGGTTTATGGATGGTATGATGAAACCTTCCTCAAAGTCAATGCATAGATCATATTGATTGTAATTTTCTTCTTCGTCTTTTTAACCTATGGCCAAAGGGCTTCCACATTTTAGCCACTTATCATTGCTCTAATACACAGTCGATACAAATGTTGTTATGCCAGACTGAAACTAACAGAAGTGACAAATGCTGAAAACTCTGATGCTTCCTTAAAATCTTGTTAAAGTGCAATGTACAGAAAAATCCACAAACTCTTCAAAGCTATGTGTTACAGCTTTTATAGATTTTATATATATTTATAGACATTGCTCCATATTAATAATTTCATCATTTGGATTATTCACAAATGTGTGACATACATCTACCTGCTGTTGATCGTGATTAACTCACAGCTACCCTGTGAATCATCAGATTAAATTTTCTCTCTCTTTCTCTCTCTCTCTCTCCCGCTCTCTCTCCTCCGCCAAAAAGATTTTTAACTGTGTTTTCAAAGGGCAGAAAAATCCACTATTACAAAAATGATCTCCTGACCTGAAAGAGGGGAGGGCTGAGGCTGGGGGGCTGGAAGGCTGGGGGAGGGCTATTAGGACATAGGCAGTCTGACTTCTCCCTGTTTTCCCTTGTTCACTTAAGTACACACTCCTGCGATATAAAAGCCAGAGCTGCGCTCTGTCACTGCTCTGCTGAATTTCAGACTCCAACATGAAGTCTCTTCTCGTTGCAGCGCTGCTCGGATGCCTCAGTAAGAACATGACTTTTTTTTACAGATTTTGCAACGTTTCCTCCTCAGTCTTATACAGTTTATCTGAGGTTTGTGGCTACAACATTCTGTATGTTTTCGTTCCCGTCTGTCTTTATATAGTTGCGGTTTTGGTGGACGGTGAAAGGGTGAAGTGGTGCGTCACCTCACCTGCGGAGCTTGCAAAGTGTCGGAGTTTGGAGGGCTCTACAAAACTCACCTGCGTGGACAGAGCAAGCATCATCGATTGTCTGACTGCAATTAAGGTGAGAAAATTCACAAACATAATTCAAAGTCATTTCCAGGGCACTTAGGCCCTGGCAGTAGTGCATTTAATGATGTTTTATCTACTGTAGTAATTTTACAGATTGGCTGTCAGTTTATTGTTGTTAAAGCCATTGTATCACACACACACACACACACACAAACAAGATGCAGAGTTCTGAAGGCTAAAGGCTCAAAAGCGACAGGTTGGAGAAAAATTGTTCAACAATCATCTCCAGTCTCCCTCACTAGTTTGATATAGATGTGTTTTGCAATAACAGAATTCCGAGGCAGATGCCATCACCTTGGACGGTGGAGAAATCTACACTGCTGGACTGGACGACTACCAATTGCATCCCATTATTGCTGAAGAGTACAAATCTGGTATATCTACCAGTCGATTGTCTTTACAGAAACTTTTTATATTATTTTGATATTATTTCTGCTCACCATTTTTCTATGTGCATCTAGCTTCAGAAACATGTTACTATGCTGTTGCTGTGGCAAAGAAGGAAACTAACTTCGTCTTCAAAGACCTCAAGGGAAAGAAATCTTGTCACACTGGGTTGGGGAAGTCTGCTGGATGGAACATTCCCATTGGAACGCTGCTGTCCAGGAGTTATTTAAGCTGGAATGGTAGTGACAGCAAATCCTTGGAAACTGGTGAGTCACCTGCTTCTTGTGATGGACATTTTGAATGACCTGTAACAAGGTCAATTCTGCTAATTTCACCTTATCCAGTATTTAATCTTTGACTTTATTGGAGGATTCGGAGGCTGTGACTTTTTTAATATTAACTGGTAAAACTTGCTAGCTAAATATCTTTTCTTGATATTAACAAAAGAAAAATAACAAAATACAAAAAGAAATATCACTATGTCACATGCAGTACAACAATGTTTGTAATTAATTTTAGACTGTCAGTTTTTAGACTATGTCCACATATTTCTGCAGTACGCTAGATTTGATTTACTAGGCCACAATGAATTCCTTAAGAAACACAAATATTTGCAATGTTTACAGCTGTCAGTGAATTCTTTGGAGGCAGCTGTGTTCCTGGAGCTAAAAATCACCCCAGACTCTGTGAACTGTGTAATACAGACTGCAGCATGACTAGTACTAACAGATACTATAACTATGATGGTGCTTTCAGGTCAGTGTTTTTAATTTTTCAGTTTTTTCTCATGTTAGTACTGAAGTGTTTTTAAACGTATAGTTTGATGTACAGGTGTCTGAAGGAGAAAGGAGATGTGGCTTTCATTAAGCACCTCACCATACCTGGTTAGTGTCATATATATATATATATGTGTGTGTGTGTGTGTGTGTGTTTGACTATTTGATAACAATGATTGTAAAGTCAATTCATTGGCATTGACTGATCAACTTGAATACCACTTTATGAATGTTTTGCAGACGGGGAAAAGGACCAATACGAGCTGCTGTGCTTGGATAACACCAGAGCACCTATAGACAATTATAAAAGCTGTAACCTGCAGAGAGTACCAGCTCATGCTGTTGTCACACGAAAAGACAAGGATCTTGAGGATCTCATTTGGAATGCTCTCGATGAGATTCAAAGACAGGTAATCGCCAACAGAACTGTGTAATGTAACAGTCTTATTGATTCCAGTTTAAAAGTCTTCACCATATGTAGCTAATAGCCAACTGAGCAACAGAAAGAAGGAACTGTATTTTAGAGACACAAACACCAATTCATTCACCAGACATAATCATAACAGCACTTTCTGTGGGGCCTGATTAATGCTTTTACCAATAAAATAAGTAGAGAATAATACAAATGTAGCCTTTTCTCTAATTCTGTTCTATGGTACTCCTCAGTCAACTTTCTGGACCTGAGAGAAATTTGGGCACTTTACAGTTTCCTTGGTGCTTCATATTCCTTAGTAAGGTTTCTGTAAGAAGGTCTGTGTCTGTCCAGCATCTAGGCGTCCTTTTCAAAACTGACCACGGAAAGAACCTGATGTTCAAGGATTCAACAGAGAAATTGGTCAGGCTCCCCCCGAACACAGACGCCTTCACGTATCTGGGTGTCAAGTACATGAGAATCCTCCAAAGCCTGAAGAGAGGTATTTAACAAAAAACACATTTGTAGCTGGATGAAGCATGTGCACATTATAAAAAGGCAATTTAATTTAATTTATTTAATTTTTTTTCAGTCAATATTCCCACCAGTTCACCTGAAGGCCTCAGATGGTGTGTTTTGGGTGAGGAGACATCAAAGTGTGACGATTGGAATATCAAAACAATGGAACTGACATGCGTAAAAGGAGAATCACCTGAACATTGTCTGAAGTTAATTATGGTATGACGGCGTCCACCCAAAAACACACAGGACTCACATTTGTTTAATTTAATGACTATTGTTTCTGATTTTCTGTTAATGCTACAGCGTTCAGATGCTGATGCAGCAACAGTAGATGGTGGACAAGTGTACACAGCCGGAAAGTGTGGTCTGGTTCCTGCTATGGTGGAGCAGTATGATGCAGGTGATCATTACAGGGATTAAAACATATTTCTGCTGTCTCTTTAAATGTAAGTAATATTTGTGTGTGTGTTTTTCCACAGAAAAGTGCAGCAGCGCTCGGGGTAATTTGGCTTTGAAGATACTGCATTTGCATGTAATAATTATTGTATATATCAATTATCATTTTGTAACCTTCAAACCCATTTTTTTCATCCTTTCAGATTCTGGATCCCATTACTTTGCTGTGGCTGTGATAAAGAAAGACTCAGGTATCACCTGGGACAATCTGCAGAACAAGAAGTCCTGCCACACAGGCATTGGTAGAACTGCTGGCTGGAACATTCCCATGGGTCGCATTCACGAAAATACTCAGAGCTGTGACTTCAGTAAGTAACCCCAGTTAGCTTAGCACTAGCCATTAACAGTTGAGTTCCCCTTTTTTCTCTAATCTAATCATCTCTGAAACAGATTCATTGGAGTTACTGTGAAGGACCTAGTTTCCTAGATAGACTACAAGACAAAAGCCTTTAACAAAGTCAACTGTGCAGAAACATCAGTGTGACTTCCACACCTCAGAGAAATCTAATATCATTGTTCCTTATTTCGTGTCATTCTCAGAGTCCTTCTTCAGTCAAAGTTGTGCCCCTGGAGCAGATGTGAGCTCCACGCTCTGTTCTCTCTGTGTTGGTGATACAGAGAATCAGCACAAGTGCAAACCCACA
>NC_024326.1:3963809-3974888 GCF_000523025.1 Cynoglossus semilaevis
AAGTAGGCACTTGTAGTATTATTTCCCAAAAGATGGTTTTTGCTTTTTTTTTGAAATGTTTAAAACATATAGTGTGTAGGATGCAGAAATCACCAACTGAAAAAGGGTTGTGTTCCAACATGAAGATCAAGTTGTTAGTTCCAGCTTTTTTTGTATGACCCCATTATAAAACTAGGGTCAGAATCTTAAGATTTTTGTTGTGTGTGCCGTCACAGATGTCTTGCGGATGGTGTTGGTGATGTTGCCTTCACCAAATACTCAGTCCTAATTGACAACAGCAATGGTGAGCAGCAATGAACCCACCACGAATAACATCAGCTCCCAGCAGTGGAAAACCAACAAATACAACTATAATATGTATTATTTCTTTTCTTCTTCCCACAGGCATGGGTCTAAACTTAAATCTTGATGACTACCAATTGATCTGCCCTGGAAAAGCTCCAGTGCCAATAGACAAGTTTTCTGAATGTCATTTGGCTAAAGTGCCAGCACATGCTGTTGTGACTCGTCCAGAGAAGAGGGATGATGTGGTTAAATTTCTGAAGACGGAGCAGGTCAGAGAGAATATAATATTTAATTGATTGTCTGCTTTTGCCTTCTGTCCCAATCAACACACTGCACAAAAGTGAACTCACACTCTCTTTGAAGAGGCTTAAAGACCTGAGGTTAGTATGGAAACAACCTAACAGTTTTAAAATGATTGTATTAACAGGGTAAATACGGAACCAGTGACGGTAACGCCGAATTTCAGATGTTCAGTTCAGCTTCTTACGCTGCCAAAAATATGCTGTTCAAGGACCGTACACAGTGTCTCCAAGAGATTCCAATTGGACAAAACTTTGAACAGTTTTTGGGAGAGGAGTACATGAAAGTCATGAAATCCCTCCGAAAATGTGAAGAAAACACTTCAGGTTTGTGCTGTTGTAATTTCAAAAAGTCAAAACATATTATCAGGCTTTCCTTTCACTTATATGTGTTTTATCCCTTCTTTGATAGAACTGGAGAGGTCCTGCACTTTCCACCCATGCCAGAATAACATATAATAATCATGGACGTTGTGGTACCTCAGATGATTCATGATGAAACATCTGTCCTTTCAACCACACATACAGTATTTCAATACTGCTCTTCAAACCATTATCTTCTGTAAACCTGTAATAGATTAAGTTGCAATTCAATTTACATCAACAAGTGAAAAAGAATGTGTTTCACTGTTTAAATAAAATATTTCTTTCATTTGACATTGTCTGATGACTGTTGTGTACATACTGGAAGATTCATTTTTGCTGAAATGTGTACAACCTAAATGACCGTGACAATCAACAAAATAATTCATCAGTACATTGTACAATGGCTGCTAAAAAAGACTTTTACCTGTATACAGTTTAAATAGTTGTTTAATATTTTTGATTCTATTGACCAAGTTAGCAACTATACAATGTAACGTAACTTAATTCTTTGTAAAGGGACAATAATATATATAATAATAATGTAATGTATAATAACCAGAACCTGCCTACTTGTAGTGATTGGTTAGATTTGATAAACTGGCATGAACTTAAGCTCTTCTGTGGGCTAATATTGACCATATTCTGTGGGCTATGTGAACATAGCTGGAAAAAAGTTTCTTTGGCAAAAGAGTTCCCCTTTAGTTATTGCTTAATGGTTGGCCTCTTATCTGCCTTATTTGTAGGTCATGGCTTTTCTAACATCATCATGTAGACAAAAGAAAGATTAAAGATTAAAAGTCAATGCACCTTTTGCAGAATTTTTAGTAGGAAACATCTCAGTGTGTACACATTCTCTTCAACAAACAAACACCATATCTTGTCACCCTATTTGTAAGCTATTTAAAACGTTTTTATTCATGTAAACACATGTGAAAAGGCAGTGACGTGTCATTAGACTATCCTATTATCTGTATAAGTCCATTGGTAGGAGCTTGTGCCTTTGTGTGTTATGTATTATGTATCATTTACAGAATGTATGTCCACACCTGAAGCACATGTTCAAAGTTAAACAGAATAATGAACTCCCTTCTATCGTTTTTTTCTGTCAAACTGTTATAAATCAATACATGTAAAGTGTCAGCGCCACAATGGATGGTTGATAGTTTCCATCTATTTAATACATTACGAATATTAACGGCTTAATTTTATCGGTTTCTTCTAAACTTTAACTTATTAAGTTTAAATATTACAGAACACAACCGGGTGTGTCACATTCATTAATATTTTAAATCGTTATCCATTCATAATACATTGCACGTGTATGACAGTTACTAGAAAACCTAATGTGACACAGTTAACAAATAACAGTTTATATAAAATTTTGGAGCCCCAAACAATATCGTGTATTATTCTCACTCACTATGAACTGAAAGAAAAATACAATTAATTTGATCAATTATTATGGTTCTGGTTTTCACTAGAACCATACAACGTATCTGCGTTGTACGGTTCTGGTGAAAGATGTCAGGGATTCTTCAAAAATGTGTCCCAGTTGGAAAAGGAAGGCAGCAACCTAGCAGATGGAAATCATTCACATCGTATGGTTTATTAAAGTATAAATGACTATTTGCTTTTCTGCAGTCCCAGTACCTTCAGAAATATATTTTTTTATGAAACCAACTTCAGTAACCTTGCACTGTCGAGGCTGGTTTTGACTCCTGTGTCACATGACCGCGGAGACTGCATAAAATTTTAATTTCCCGGAAGTTACCCATGCGACTTGGAGGCGCACCGGCTTCACACAGCAGAAACACCGCACTATGGCCTCGCGCTGAGCCTGCACAAACGGCAGTGGTGTTAGTACTCAACCTGGCAATCCGTCACCATCGACGCCCTGATCATGGACCAACGGTCCAGAGGCTTGTTTGGGGGCCATCGGTGTTGTCAGTAGTACTCCCGAAGTACTATTATCTTTAGAATTTGAGTGCTGTCACATTTTGCACGCCCGGGGATTTAAAGTGAAGTGACAGCAACATCAGCAGCGGCTGCCGGTTATTAGCACGCTAGTAACTAGCACTAAGAAAGGGCATCACTTTTGCCTGTTTTTGGAGTAAAGACACGGGAACTACTACACAACTACTTCCACTAACTGAAGACTGACCCGAGTTCAAACGTAACTACATATTTATTACTGACTCCCGGTAAGCGTAAAACTACCTACAAATGACTTCATTTTGTCAAAGGCACTTAGGCTAGGTAACGCTAGCTGCGGCTTGCAGGCCCGGTGGGTGTCAGTCCACACGCTGGGAGGGCTAGTAGTGGAATGTGGAACAAAGTATGCTTTCGAAGAGAACAAATTTAGAGGAACATTTAACGTCATTGTGTACTGTAAGTATAGAGTAGTACTATAAAAATTGAGAAGAAAGCTTTATAGTTTATAGCCAGGATTAGCCTTTCTTGTGTCACTTCGGCTTTGAGAATTAGCAGGAAAGCTAATAAATTAATGTCATCAAATATGCCTTAACATTTTGTCCTATACTAATTTGACAATGTTGAGGGATCGCTCCCTTTGCACACGTGAACTAGTAAGTTTAAATTTGTGCCGTGTTGATGTAACCTCGCTGTTCAACGTGTACGGCCTTGGAGGACAGGACAGAACTTCTACTGCTAACGTTCAACCAACAATGGCACAACTGTAACCCAATCGCTGTCAAGTGTTGCAAGATCACCCAAACATTCGATTCAGTTGTTTCTACGGATGTCCTTTGAGGTAACACGTAGCAAATCAATCAAATAAAAGGTATTTTATGCGTTGTTAAATTCTAAAGATGGAATAGAACTCGGCATTGAGCCACGTAGCCCAACCAGGACTTATGTCCGATAGTGGGACACGTAACGTTAGCCGGCTCATGGCTGACCTGCTAGCAGGCCAGTGGAACGATTTTGACGATAAAACGTGGTTTAGCTTTCGTAGAAAAATAATCTCATAAAGTCGAATTATCAATAGATTTTTCATAGAGTTGCTGACAGTCACCACGGACTAATAGGCGTGGCTGTTTTCTGAAAAGATATAATGTCTATTAAAGGCATTTTACCAGCTAGTGGCTAATGGTAGTTCACTGTAACAGCAGGTGGATAGTGTGACACGTCTGCCAATCGTATTTACAAGTTTTTAAAAAATAAATCTAGCATGTAGGCACGATTTATTTGGACATGCTAATTGCAATATTATTGAAGAACCTATATTATTTTCTCTAATAGTTATTTGAATGGGTTATTGTCGCATGTAAACCCCAGGCATAAGTCACAGTAATTGAACTTTGCCCCCAAAGGTATCTATTTTATTTCTTGAACTCCTCGTAGCTATATGAAACCGTGTTAAATATAATGAAGTATAGGTTGCATTAAAATGAATCAAGATTTATGAATTCAAAGTCGTCAAATGACACTTGTCATTAGCCGGAAACCACCAGGTATGACTGTGCATATGTTAATGATCCATTGAAATTTTCATTTAATTGCATGACATGCCACATAATTCACATTATCAACATCATTTAGGTATGTTGAAGTCTTTATATTTATGTACTAATTTTACTGCAGTTAAGTAATCCATGGCAACTGAATTACCAGTTGGTTAGAACTTTAAGGTCTCTAAAGATTTTTATTAAGCAGATGTGCTTCAACCTTTGCTTTTAAAATGTCTTAAATGTTAAAGTTGCATGGCTTCCCTTTTGCAGTAAGCTATTTTTATTATTTTTTTTAAAAATAAAAAGTAAATGGTTTTTGAGCAATCATCAGCATTTATTTGTATATTGTATGATTGTCTTTTAGCTTATATAATGTACATAAATAAGAGGTTGCGCTGTATTCTATTTGAAGCAACTAGTTTTGTTGTAGTCAAACAATATTCAAACAAACAATTAGTATATCTTTAGGAGGTTAACAGTTTAATAACTGTAATATCTAACTCTTTCTTTCTTTCTTAAAGCTTTAAGTACGAGATACCGTTATCTGCGCTTTCGTCAGATTAGGGTTAGAAGTTCAGAAATGTCTTTCAGTAGGAAGTTTTGCCAATGAGTGGAGGTCAGCTGTCAAAAGTTGATTTGTCAAAGTTGGTAGTCATTAGTTTACTCTAGTCAAGTGTCTCAGTGTTTAGAAATGGGATCTTACAGCCTGTATCATTAAAAAGAAAGCCAAACTAGAATTCACAAAATGTTATCACACGTAAGGCAAAACCGCAGACCACACCCTCACTGTTTGTTGAGAAGTTACCACCAACTTGTCTTGGCTGATGTTACTGCTTTTTGACCTGTATGGCTACTATGAAATTCATGTGCGCTATGTTTAAAACTCTTTGGAATAGAAGTTATTGTATTAAATCCATGTTGTGTTTTTTCTAATGTGTAATTCTGTTTTTCTTTGCATGCCATTTTTCCTGGTTTCTTCAGAAAGGCTGGCAACACAACGCCACACTGATGCAGAACCACAAAATAGCGTGAAATGAATAAACCACCACAGCCTATAACGGGACCTTCTTCCGTCCCAAACCCTGCCCCTTCTCCTGGATTGACACAGGTAAGAACTTCTGATGTCTTACAGTTAACACTATTTTGGGAAGTACTTAACACATTTATTCCATCCATTTAAAGGCTGCCTACGGCCCTGGACAGCCCCCCTCTCTTGTTTTTGCTTCACCTCCACAAATGAACCCAACACCACAGGCAAGACAGGTATCGCAGCATGTATTGTTTTGCCTACTCACTGTAATCACTTTATGTAACTGTGCCATCTTCTGCCTTAAAAAAAACCCTCCCCTTTCTGCAATTGCACAAAAACACAGACACCTGCTAGAGCAGTAACACTTGCTAATATATGCACGTGTTTGTATGACCCATTGGCCATCTTTCTTCTTGAGTGTAAATGTTCACTTATTTCCTCTCCTGCTGTCCTCCCAGTTTGCTGCAGGGCCTCGTACTTTACACCAACAGGTACTAACCAGCCCCCCCTTTTTGATATTTCTTCCATGACTTCATTTCTTGCATGCTCTTGGTATCACATCTCGGTAACATTCTTAACCTTATTTTAGAAATGTGTATTTCTCTAAATGCTACAAAACATTTTTTATTTGAAAGCTAGTTTTTGACAAATCACTACTTTTTTGTGAAATTGCATGCAGTGGTTAAGTGAAACTATTCACTATTCTGTTCATTTTATTAGCTGTTGCTCATTTGATCCCACGCTGTATATCAGACAAGCTAGAGCATAAAGTGATTGCCTTTTTTAGGTACCTGCAGCATTCTAAAGAAAGACTGTTACCCTTTACTCCTCCCCATCCACCTTGTGGTCCCCATCTTCTTCATTGTCTGTTGCTTGCTCCTCAGTTTCACATTAAACTCAATTCCTCTCTTGCTCTCTGCTCATATGTTGCACGGCTGAAGGGTGGATACAGAGCACTACAGGTAACCACTTTTCTCTTTGTCCCCCACTCCTCTTTGGGCTAACCTCAGTGTGGCAGGAACACCTGACATACAGAACATAACCCAGGAATTGAGTGACTTTATACACAGATAATAGCTTTCTGCTATGCAGCTGAGAGCTGCTTTTTAGACCTGGGTTAGCACTACCGTAGCAAGACATTAAATGGACACACAGTTTGCATAGATTACGATCCAGTTATCATTCATCTGTTTCTTCTTTTTCTTCCCAGACATACTTTCCAAACCGACCAGCCATGCCAACCAGTGCTCCAAGAGTACAAGGAAGTAGTGGCTCACGTCCTGTTGGACCTGCCCACGTCTACCAGCCCAGCTCCCAGATGATGATGATACCTCAGCAGCAGCTGTCTTTTGCTGGCTCTCCTCAGGGCTACTTCATCCCTCCACATGGGCAGGTGGGTTTACATTAGAAATCACAAATATTTTCAAAGGCACACAAGTTGTCATTTTTGCTGTAATTTATGGCTTAATCTCCTATTTTTTCATTCTTTTTTTAACTTGCTCAGTTTAAAAACCTGGCAGAAATAAAATATGCAGAACAAAAGCCTAATTTGGGGATGTTTACCTTTTCTGTTGTGAAATGTTAGGAGTGAGAATTGTCTTAATCATCTTTTTCCATAGATTCTAAATAGACAACACTATGCTCTTCAGTTGTGCAGCCTTTTGTGCTGACTTACTCTTCATTTTATTTCTGTAGTACCGGGCCCCATTCATGCCTCCTACTCAGCAGTATTCTGTGAGCAGTGGTACGGCAGGCTTTTATCCAGGAACCAGTCCTGGTGATTACCCAACTTATGGTAAGTTGTGTGTTTGGGACAAACAATCACAAAAATTACAAAAATGATATCAGTGTTTTGTGACAAGTAACTGTTTAGTTGTTTTTGACAATTAATGTGTCTGCTCCATGTTTGTATTTAATGTTATTTGTACACTTTTTTATGCTTGTGATATGGATTTTGCATGGCTGGTTTTGTGTTGTCTTTTCTGGGGCAAAACCCAGCAGTATAAGAAGAACTGCTTACTTCTACTATGGCTTGTATTCTTTTTGTCTGTAGTCTCTCTTGTCACCAACTCTTGGGTTCCATATAATGATTTTAGTCTTACATATCAGTATTATTATGAAACAAGGTTATTTTGCGGCATATTACGTCACAATGAAGCTGTAAGGACAGGAATTAGCAGTGAACCAGTAAGAGAAGGTGAATGAGTTGCGTCTCGGTTTAAGTAGTCAGGCTTTCATCTATCGAGACCTTTGGTGTAAATACTCCTTTTGGTTCAGAGAACAGTAAATGTAATGTTTGTAGTAAGAGTCAATCAAATTTTACAGTCTTGGTGCAGTCATTTTGCATTTGTCTTCAAGCTCACTGAACCTGCAGCCTATTAGCAACTATTCATTTCTGTCATGGTGGTGTTTAGGTCATGTGCCCCTGGTACAGTTAATAATTTAATGACGACTAATATGTTCTACAGATTTTCAACTTTTTCTTTCAACTTATCTGTTTCAACAGATTTTTGGACTTGACTACATGAGTAATATCAATATATAGGTTTTGTAACTCAAACCTATCCTGTTTGAACATTGACAAATTCTCCCAATAAATTCTTTACTTATTTTGTGGAACCTCTTTAACATCCCACCTCCTCTGGATTCTCTTATTACATTACTCTACACCAGTCTCTTCCTGCCCTCTCTCCTTCTTACCAACCTCTCTCTTCCTCTCCTTGCTGCGTGGGTTCAGATGCCTCTCTCGCTGCGAGGGAGAGGCGGGGTGGTGGAGGGAGAGGGGGCGGCCGAGAGAATGGCCGCCTCTCTCTCCACGGTGCTCCTCTTACCTCCCAGCGCTACCCTGGTGAGTAGTTTGTTTGCTTGTGTGGCTTCAGTGGCTCTTTCTGTCTTTACTGCCATTTTTTGCTTTGTCTTTCTGTCCACAGCAAGCCACAGAAATAACTACTACTAATTAAATTTTATTTATAAGGGTAAATTGTTACTACATGTCACCTTAGACAAACCAGGATTCTGACTTTTACCTTTGAAGTCAAAACAAATTCAAACTTTGTAAAAATTCAAATGTCATTTTCAAGGGTTTTTAGCCATGTACACAGTTTATCTGAACTAGTTAGCTTCTGATCCAGCAGGGGTGCTACATTTACTTAGCATTAATGTTGCCATTAGCAAAGAACCCCAGCAGTCTATCTGGGAGTACAAAAACTTTCCATTTCTGATTTTCCAGTGTTTTGGAATAACCAAAATATGCCTCCCTCAGCTTCACCCATGTGAGTTTGTTACTTTCTCTGATGATGACCAAAATTTCACATTTCATTTATGAATCCTGGCAAGGGAAATAGAACACCAGTGCATGCCAAGTGTCATGTTGTTCATTAATACCCAATGAATACAGGGTTTTTACCTTTGCTGTTTTTATGATTGCTGATAATTGTTTTGCTTTCAGAAATAAGGGTCTTTCTGGATGGAAGGGCCTCAAGTATATTTTGACTTCAATATATTTTGTTTTGTTTTTTACGTAAGGTATAAAATATTGACACAGCAAACAGTGTTTCACATAAAATCAGTCCAAGATACATTTAAAACTGCCTTGTGAAACAAAAAAAAAACCCACATTTTATTTAGTACCCTTGAAGAGTAATTTACCTTGGGGGCTCTGGTGTCTGTTTATAGTGGGGTTTTTTTCCTGATCCAAAGATGCATTGTACCTTTTAATTGTGTGTGGTTTGTGTGTACAAGTCAAACACTCACTAGCCCCTTAGCCATATACAAGGCAGAAAATGATTGCATTTATGCTTGTAGACATACAAAATGTGACCAGTTGGTCCAAGGAAGCAGTGAAGAGGAAAAAAAGAGAGACAATAGCCAGTCATTGGCAGTTGTCTTGGTGCAGGAAATGCCTTTTTGATGTCAGAAGAGGATGAACAGTTTGGTTCCAGATGATGAAAGGCATCACCAACTGAAACCACTTACAACTCAGGCATGACCACCTATAAAAAGTGAATGAATAAAACCCTGTGTTTTTGGCGCTCAGCAGATAACCATGTTGACCTTTTCTCACATACGGTATTTCAAACACAAAAATGTATCCCACTAGAAAATAAAGTGTCCCACTAGATCACATCGTTTGACAAGGAAGAATGCCTTGTTTACAGCCACTCGAGTCACCCATTGTTTATATACTTGTTATCTGGACCATGCCTCCTTGCTTTGAGTTTCTGCCACGTGAGTGGTTCGTTGGATATTAGCATTAACAATTGGTTTAACTGGTATTCCTAATAAAGTGGCAGGTAAGTGAGCAATTGATGGCCTGATTGATTGACCTGATTGACCTACATCCATAGATCTTCTGATTTTATGAGTGTTAAGAGATTGACTCTAATTTAAAGCATTGAAAACACAGATCTTGTTTTGCCAAATGAATTTCTTACCTGATGCACATAACCGTATAAACATACAAGACTTGACTGATGATTGTAAAATTGCAGTGGAATGCCTTCCCCTTTAACTCGCGCCTATTCTTTTGTTTCTTCTGTAGCCGGAGCATACTATCCAGCCCAGCCACAGTACCCTCCATCTGTCCAGACTGCACCGGTCATCATTAACACCTCCCAGCAACAGCAACAAGCCCCGCCTCCCCAGCAACCACCGGCACAGTCGCAAGGCCCAGTAAAGCGGGAACGTAAACCGGTATTGTTTCCAAACAAAAAGCCCTAACACATGTCCTGTTAGTGAACAAAACATGAATAGAGACAGAAAGAAAGCAAATGTGTTGTCTTTTTTAATGTGGAACTTTCTCTTTTGCTGTTAAAAGTAGTAAGTAATTATTAAATTAGGTAGCAGCAGTATGTTGTTGGTGTTTGGAATGTGTCATGTAGTCTGTAAAATCATGTTGTTTCCTTAACTTTTTTTTTTTTTTACATCAAAGATAAGAATACGAGACCCCAACCAGGGTGGGCGTGACATAACAGAAGAAATAATGTCAGGTGCGAGGTCCACCACCACTCCGACTCCCCCACAGGTAAAAAGGCTGCTGACACTTTAAAAAAAAAAACGTTTTTTTTAATGTTTAATCAACGGTAACAGAATTTAGGGGAACATCTTTATTTTATTTTTTTAAGAAAGTTCAAATACACCTTAAAATGGGTTACCATAAAATCAAGGTTCAAGGAAGTTGGTTAATAGAGGGTATATAATAATTTTCAGCTTAACTTCTATTTAATGATTTTCCTGAAAAATGTTTTTTTTTTTTTTAAATTATTTTAGGCATCTATAGGAGATTTAAGTGCTGCACAGACCAATGGTGAAGTCACACAGCCTGTCACCACAGTGACAAGACAAGGTAAGAACTTCTTCTATATAGTGTCACGTACAACTGTAGTGTTCCATATGTGATACTTAAATTTGTTGTGTTGACCAGATGAAAACATGGAACCTCATGTCAGCACTGAAACGCCACCTCCAGCCACATCAGATACAGAGCTTGTGGTGGAAGCCAAACAGGAAGTGGACAACAAGATAACAGTGTGCGCTGAATCAACCACAGCTGATACAGTGGATCAATCCTTACTCATTGAGGACCAGCACTCTCCCACTCCCCCACCATCTGCAATAGCACCTACCACTG
>NC_024326.1:3974912-4022652 GCF_000523025.1 Cynoglossus semilaevis
AAACCCAGTGACACAGTAGATGCTCCTGTTGGCTCTTTGCCATCATCATCACCACCACCATCATTATCATTAGTGGTTGAACCACTGGCTTCAGCTGAGAAAGTCCTGGAGGAGAAAAGGACAACAGAGGAGGTCACAAGGATAGAAAAAGAGCAGCCAGTGGCCCCATCCAATCCAGAGCTGGCACTTGAAGCTGCAGTAGTTGTTGCTCCTGTACAGGAAGAGAAGGATGAAGTGGTAACCAAGTCGGTGACTGAAACACCCCAGCCACCCTCCTCTGCACAGGAACCTGCTGCGCCACAGACTGGAAAGGCTGAACCAGAACCTACCCTGGATAAAACTGAAGAGCCTCCTCTTCCTAATGGACTTCCTCAGGACGTAGAGGAATTGTCTGAGGATGTAGCAATTTCTGACACTACAACCGCTGACAAGCCTGACACTACTCAATCTCAGGAATCTACATCTGTGGATGAAACTGCAGCACCATCTGAAGAAGAAGAGATGGTGGAGAAGGAGGAAGACAGGAAGGAGAAAAGCGAGGATGCTCTTGTCACATCTGTTAACTGCCCCGCAGAGGAATCTTCTATGCAAGGTAGGTTGAAGCAGAATGTCAACACAGTGTCACAGATAGTTTAAAAATGACATAAATTCCAAATTCAACTCTAAAGTGTTATGTTAATGGCTGTAACTGATTGAGGACAATAGAAAAGAAAAAAAGGTGATTATGTGGTGAATTTATTATACTAGTTCATTAAGATCCTGATCAATGTGCACTTTGTATTAATAGTAATAAAATGTATTTCCCACCTGTAATGTAACAAAAACGGTGTTAGGGATTTCTATATATTAAATTACCATTTATGATATCAGACTGTGCATCAACTTTGTCAGTCAAATCCTTGCATTTATTACAGATCCAGCTGTAATGTGAAACAGCTGTTTTTAGTTTTTGTAAAGTTTTTATTTATTTATTTTTGTTGAAGCTGCTTCGTCTCTGCCAAAGAAGAAGAAGAACATGAAGGAGCTCTACAAAAAGGAGGCCATTGGAGACCTCCTGGATGCATTCACAGATGTCAGTATCCCTCCAGATTATCGCTAGATAACATCTTAATGTTAATGTTGGGTCACCCTCTACCCTCTTAATCAGGGGTGTCAAACTCAAATTCACAGTGGGCCAAAAATTAAATCTGAAACAAAGTTGCGGGCCAAACTCAATATTTATTGAAATTGACGGCTATTGTGCATATTTCATAATTCTCTCCAGAGGGTTAGGGTTAGGGTTAGAATTGGTTTCATATGTAAACAAACTTTAGTTCTGCGTAAACATTGAATCTGGAACAACCAAAGCTTAATATTATGAACATGTGAGTTTTTAATATCTCTATCTGTGTCCTTTAAAGTTCCTTTTTAATGTAAATCTTTTTTTTCATGGGCCAACAACAACAAAAACTATATATGTGCTATAACATAGCGTATACGACGATGTTACTGGCTGTACATTCATCTTTTAATCTTTGCTGCAGGAGCCTGTTTCGGAACCCCCATCCACTCAGGTTGCTCCCGTCCCTGCTGCTCCAGCTGAACCCCCCGCTGTGGCCACAGATGAGACTTGGGAAGAGCAAGAGGATAAGCAGAATCCTGAGCCTGAGAAGCCCACCACTACGTCTGAGCCAACTGAGCAGAAATACCAGTACAAAGAAGGTATGTTGTAACCAAAAGATTGATATTTTCATTTGTTGGTAGCAGCGAGAGATTTTGACGCACACAAAGAAAGACTTGATTCTATACTGCAAAACATGAGGTCTTTTTCCTCGCATTGCATTTTAAGTTTATCATTTGCACGTCTCTCCAAAATTCCCCAGAACAATGGAAGCCACTAAATCCAGAAGAGAAGAAGCAGTATGACAGAGAATTCTTGCTGGGCTTCCAGTTTATCAGTGCCAGTATGAACAAACCAGAGGGCCTGCCTATCATCAGTGATGTTGTCCTGGACAAAGTAAGTTAACTTGATTGAGCAAAATTGCAAAACTTAAATGTTGTATGGTCTGGGAATGGGTTAGGGTTAGTTGTAACTTACCCTTTTAGCAGTTTATTTTAAGTGTCACTTGCAAAATACAATTATACATTACATTATAATTATAATTCAAATATATACATTAAATTATACATACAGTTGTATTTACAATCACTTAACTAGTGTCCAAATGATAAAAAGCAGATATTGAAAAAGAGGGATGGGTAAATCTGGTAATCATATATAGATTAATTCATATATACATATTTACTTATTTTTACACTTGAGTTTTATATTCCTTTTTTAAAACCTTCACTCTTAATTTTATTTCAGAACACATGAAAGAGCTGAACTAACTCTAATTACAAATATTAATATGAACCACAAAAAAGCCCATGTGATACTTGCATATAAAATATTAGTTATTTTGTGTTGTTACTCTGCCTTCAGGTGAACAAGACTCCTTTGCGACCTGTTGACCCAACTCGATTGATAAGCACTGGTCCAGATTTTACTCCCTCCTATCTAGGGAATCTCGGGAGCAGATCAATGGGAGGTCCACGGGGCCCTGTAAGTACACTTCTTATGGCCCCAGAAATGAAACAAAGAAAAAGCCTTTGTTTAGTTTGTGTCTTGACTAAAATTTAAAAAGTTTCTCATCTGCCCTGCTTTTAGCCTCCTGGTCCACGGCGCTCTCAGCAGGGTCAGCGTAAGGAGCCTAGGAAAATCATCAGCAGCATGTCCCTGAGTGATGATGTGCAACTAAAAAAGGCGGAAAATGCATGGAAACCCACAGCGAAGAAGTCTACTCGTAACCGTGCCGTCGAAGAGGTGGATGGCGATGACAACGAATGCAGTGATGAACAGCTCAAGACCAATGAGCTGTTCAAGCGTCTCCGAAGTATTCTCAACAAGCTGACCCCACAGAAGTTCCAGGATCTGATGAAACAGGTTAGGGAGCTGACGATAGACACGGAGGAGAGATTGAAAGGAGCCATTGACCTCATTTTCGAGAAGGCCATCTCGGAACCCAACTTCTCTGTGGCTTACGCTAACATGTGCCGCTGCCTTATGGGAGTAAGTCCTGATCTTCTCTGTGAATCTAGTGTCTGTGTTTTATAAATTTATTTATTTATTTATTTATTTATTTACTCTAATTAAAAAACATGTTTTGTGCCACGTGTCTGGGCCACTGACTTCTAATGATGGTATTGAGGAACTGATGGGGCATAATTAATTCACTTTATATTTACATTATCTATAAAGCCATGTATCCTTTGGTGTTGAGTAGTAGGAAGTGAAATAAAACATTTTTATTAGTTATATTAACTTCATCTTCTATCCTTCAGTTGAAAGTCCCCACTTCAGACAAACCAGGGGTTTTTGCCAACTTCCGTAAACTGCTGCTTAACCGTTGTCAGAAAGAGTTTGAGAAAGACCAGGATGATGACGAGATCTTTGAGAGGAAGCAAAAAGAGATGGAGGCTGCTGAAGATGTAAGACATGTTTTGTTGAACAATCACAAGCCCAGTGACCACAGCATATATTAATATATATATATATATACTATAAAAATCTATTTCTCCCCTGTCTGCAGTTGGAGGAACGTGAGCGGTTAAAGGTGGAGTTGGAAGAATCCCGAGACAAGGCCCGTCGCCGATCTCTGGGTAACATCAAGTTCATAGGTGAGCTCTTCAAACTGAAGATGCTGACGGAGGCCATCATGCACGACTGTGTTGTGAAACTACTAAAGAACCATGATGAAGAGTCTCTGGAGTGTCTCTGTAGACTGCTGTCCACTATTGGAAAAGATCTGGACTTTGAAAAGGCCAAGGTAAGAAAGGCCAGTACTTGGAGGGCTTTGGATCATGAATCTGTTTCCAGTGATGACTTTCATTTTTGTGCCACGTGTCTGGGCCACTGATTATTAGTGATGGGATTGAGGAACTGAGGAAACTTAATAAATGTTCAGAACCATGAGTGTACACATCATTGCATGACTCTATTGGTCTTTACCTTTCAGCCTCGTATGGAACAGTATTTTAACCAGATGGACAAAATCATCAAAGAGAGGAAAACATCATCAAGAATTCGCTTCATGCTGCAAGATGTCATAGACCTTAGAAAGGTATCTCTTAATGATTTTTTATTTCAAAAGCTGTTATTAAATGTAAAGGATGAATCATCAGAACTAATGCACAAATGATCTACAACACTGTGTTATTGTGCTGGATGATAAAACCATTAAAAACCTTTTTAACTCTTAACCAGAACAACTGGGTGCCTCGTAGAGCAGACCAGGGTCCAAAAACAATCGACCAAATACACAAGGAAGCAGAGCTGGAGGAGCACAGAGAGCAGATTAAAGTGCAGCAGCTCATGTCCAAAAAAGATGTTGGTGGAGGCAGGATGGGGGGAGGACGCATTGAAGGCCGGGGTCCTCACACACAAGGAGGTGGCCGGGTTGGGCAGACTCAGGAAGAGGAATGGAAAACGGTGCCCATTTCCAAAACCAGACCAATTGACCCTACCCGTCTTAGCAAGATCACAAAGGTATCTATAATCCAAGTTCTGGCATAAAGCTACTACTGGCTTTACACATTGTGTAAGAGATACATCAGAATATTTTTTTGTTCTTGCAGACTGGTGCTTTGGACTTCAATAATCAACTGTTAGCTCCAGGAGGCAAAGGCATGTGGGGCAGCTGGGGCAAAGGAAGCAGTGGAGGAACTGGAGCAAAAACAACAAGTGAACAGGGTAAAACATTAATAATAAAAAAAAAAACGAGTTAATGGTACTCATTGTTTTTGTTTTTTTTCCGTGTTTAATCTGTTTCCCTCTCACTGTATTTTAGATCCTGGTCGTCCTGCTGCCAGCAATCTGAACCGTTACTCTGCCCTGCAGCAGTCTGGTTCACTAATGTCTTCATCAGACTCTGATCGTAGAGTTCCTCACAGGTAGTTATTTCCTCTTTGCTTTGCTTTGCCTATTTTTCATCTTAGATCTTACTGAATTTATCCCCAGTAGCCTCAATATCTGTAAAAATAAATAATAGAAAATGTAGCCCTGTCCATAAAGCTGTGATTTTGAAATCTTAATGTTTCTGTTTTTACTGACCCATTTTATTTAACTTAAAACTTAAAGGTCAAGCTCTAGTCGGGACCGTGGAGGTGAGAGGGATCGTTTTGACAGGTTTGATCGCAGTGAAGGTCGGGAAGGTCGTGATGACAGGAGCAATCGTAACCAAATCACCAAAAGAAGCTTCAGCAGAGAGTCGCAGGAGCGTGGTGGAAGGGGAGGAGATGGTCGGGCCACAACAGAGGCTGTGCGTCGTGTTGCAAGCATGACGGATGACAGGGACCGAGGAAGTAGGGACAGAGGAAGCAGGGACAGAGGAAGTCGGGACAGAGGAAGCAGAGACCGAGGGAGCAGAGACAGGGGACCTGGCAAAGATCTCCCAGGTACATAGTCCCAATGAAACTATAATAGTTTAAATATAGTGTTGATGTATAGTGGAGTCAAACAGGACCGTTGCTTAAAATCTTCGGGGTTTTTTTTGCAGTTAAACGGGAAAGCGCCCCCACTCCTCCTCTTGCCTCACTTCCTAAACCTGCTCTGACTGAGGCAGACGTGGAGAAGAAGTCGAATGCCATCGTCGAAGAATATCTGCACATCAATGACTTAAAGGTAGAAATGTGACACAAACAATTTTCTCACACTGGCATGTTCTTGTGTCATCTAAAAAAAAAAACACACTCTCTCCTCTTTATGTACTGTAGGAAGCGCTGCAATGCGTGTCGGAGCTCAACAGTGCCTCTCTGCTATATCTGTTTGTGAGGACTGGTGTGGAGTCGACACTCGAGCGTAGCACAATTGCAAGGGAACACATGGGCCTGTTGTTTCATCAACTTATTAAGGCAGGAACATTGCCAATGCAGCAGTATTACAAGGGGTGAGCAGGCAACGGGATCATTTCTTTTGTCCTTAAAAACAGCTTTAAAACCAATGTAAATGTATGTAATCTAAGTTGATGTCAGACTCAGGTTCTTTGTTTGGTGTTGCAGATTAGAAGACACTCTGGAGGCTGCAGAAGACATTGCCATTGATATACCTCACATTTGGCTCTACCTGGCTGAGCTCATAACTCCCATGCTTCATGAAGGAGGCATCCCTATTGGACAGCTATTTAGGTGAACTTAGTGTTGTTTAGCGCTTAAATGTCAGATTTTTTTAGGGTCTTTTATTTTTGTTTTAAGCGCAGTGACTCCCAGATCCCATTCACTTTTGCTTTTTTGAGGGGATCTTCAGGAATCTCCAAATAATGTCAATACCACAATATCAATAATTACTGTAGTGATCACTGAAGAAGTATGCAAGACAAAATGAAATGCATCTCAATTTACTTTGTAATTATGTTTTCAGGGAGATTGCAAAGCCTCTCTTGCCTCAGGGGAAGGCTGCTGTGCTGCTGGTACAGATCCTAAAGTTGCTCTGCAAGGAAATGGTATGTTCATAAATAATAATAAAAAAAACCCACACATCTTGCATGCTTAAAAAACATATAATTTTTTAATTTAATAATAATTATAATTATTTTTATACTCTCTAAAGACTTAATGTTTGGTCTTTGTCTTTATTGTTTAGACCCCTAAAAAGGTTGGATACATGTGGATGGATGCTGGGCTGAACTGGAATGATTTCTTGCCCAAGAACGAAGATGTCAACAAATTTGTCACCGAACAGGTCAGTTTCATGATGTTCTCACCATTTTCAAGTCTGCCCTATTGTTGGTAGTTGCAGAATATATAAGGAAAAATGATTACCAGTACTAGATTATGTTCCACTCAGATTAGTAGATCTGTGGGAGATCAACTCTTAACTGGATTTCACACAGAGCACAAGAAACTGGTCTTACAAAAAGCATGGCAATGCAAAAGGTTCACATTGAATTTTTTCCATGATGATGATCTGATTTTGTACAGATCACTGCCGTCTTCTCTGTAATATGAATGAAAATATGAAGAAATTAACTTCTCTGTATTCTAATTTCCATGCTTTATAGTTCCATCACAATAGTAATGTAAATTCTGTATTGATGTCTTTCAGAAAGTAGATTTTACCATTGGAGAAGATGCAGAATCGACCAATGTGGGTAAGAAGAAGTTCTTCAGTGGACCAGAGCTCACCAAGCATATAGACAGACTACTGCTGGACAAAGCCAGCAACCAGCGCATCAGGGACTGGGTTGAGGTGTGTAACAGTACACATAGTTTTTGTGGAACAGTTTTTTGCACGTGTCATCATGAGTCGCTGCAAAAATTTGATAATTTATCTAAACACTGTTACATGTGATCCAGCTACTGAACCAAAGCTCTCCAAATCAAACATGTAACCATAAACAAATTGAGTAAATAAACATCTGTAGAGTGGTTTGAAAACTTAATCACCTAATGTTTTTCCCACAGGCTAATTTGGATGAACAGCAATCTGCCTCCAACCCTTTTGTACGAGCGTTGATGACATCAGTGTGTCAGTCCGCCATCATATGTGAGTATGACGTATAGAAAAAGCAGCAACACAAATGTGTCCTTTGTTTGTTTCACTCATAAGCCAATATGACATAACATGGTTCAAAATTGCAATACCCCTGAACAAGTGTTTGTTCCTGAATGTCATAGGTGACAACCCATACAAATTGGACCCACGTCAGATCAACCAGAGAGCCAGTCTGCTGCAGAAATACCTGTGTGATGAGCAGAAGGAGCTGCAGGCCCTGTACGCCCTCCAGGCTCTGATGGTGCACATGGAGCAACCTGCAAGTGAGTGTCCTGCTGGGGGTGAAGTGTTAGTGTTCATGCAGTACATCAGGCTTAATATGTCCTGGACTATATGCTCTGCCCTGATGGCTACTGGGAATTACTCTAACTTAGTTTAGTATTAAGCAGTAGAAGATTTATGTCTGAATCAGGGCCACCTTTTTTTTATATTCACTACACGTTACGTCAGTGAGTCTCATCCCTGACAAGTGGCGAACTATTTAGCAAAACAGACGAGCAACTTTTTTTATTATGTATATTTGTAGATATAAACTGTTTTTTCCCACCATAATTGGAGTTATTACTTACTTTTATTTGTGTATCTCTGCAGACTTGCTGCGGATGTTCTTCGATGCCTTGTACGACGAGGATGTTATTAAAGAGGAGGCCTTCTACAAGTGGGAGTCCAGCAAAGACCCTGCAGAGCAGACGGGAAAAGGTGTGGCCTTGAAATCTGTCACAGCCTTTTTCACCTGGCTCCGGGAGGCAGAAGAGGAGTCTGATAAAGACTAAAAAAAAAAAAAAAAACATAAAAAAAGAGCATACTGACTGCTGCCCCCCTGTGGTGAGGCGGGGACAATATTGCCACAGAGGCAGGCTCAAATCAATCCTCAGTGAGGATAAAACTTTTTCTTTTTTGTTTTGTTTCTTTTCTTTTTTTTTCTCCTTGAAGCGGTGGACTCCAACAATCATGTTTCTCTACCCTCTCTTTCCCCTCTCCTGCTTGTCACAGCAAGTCAAAATCAGTCACAAAAGATGCAAATGTTTAGAATCTACCCATTTAAAGTCCAAAATCTTAACTGCCGGTCTTTATTCATAAAAAACAGAGAAGTAACTTTAACTGAACACCTAACACACTGTGATGAAAAGAATGTGTTGTTTTGGTGTGAAGTTTCCCATGACCCCAACAAAAAAAAAGATGGTGCAGTTTTGTTTTTTTCCCAAGATTAATATGATGTCCAACATTCTCTGTCCACTGAAAATAAGCAACGGAGCCTGTGGTCCAGTGGACTCTCTGGTTACGTGGGTGTCATTTTTGCCATAATGGGTGTTTAGAGCAAACATTTCTCATATGTCTTTGTTCGTGACTGGAGTGTGCAGCATGACTGAAGTGTCTTTTAAATTTTGAAGGATGAAATTGTGTCTGACAAACTACATTAACCAACATTCATTTGACAGGTTTTTTAAGCTTTTCTCTTATCCTGTTTTCCATCATGAACTGACACTGACAAAGACGGAGGACTAACATTGACCTTGACTACTCGGGGCTGTGGTCCTATAATGCTTCCTCTAAGCCATCCTCACCCAGCCCTGGTAGTGAAGCACATGACCAGATCCTCACCCTTGTCTTTTTAAGCTGTCGTAGAGGACACCTAATGACCGCGTCCCCACCGTCAAAACTTGAAATCTACAGAAAATTGACTTGATTAAATATATATATATAAAAGTGAAAAAAAAAAGAAAAAAAAAAAAAAAAAACACAGAAATGATCCGGAAGCCTTTTCTACTGTAAGTGGAAACTCATTTCAGGAGCGTTCTGTAAATATATAATACAAAAACCTTTTTTCCAGTTTTATTTTTCAGAAACAAATTGCTGATATAATTGTAGTGTATCCTTTTTCCAACAGCAGATGTTCAGATGCAGAGAGGTGCTTTAGATAATCCACTGATTATTAGTTTTATTGGAATTTTGTAAATATTTTTTTCTTTTTTTTTGCTTTCTTTATTTAAGAAATTATTGCTTCATTTGCATCTGAAACTGGAAAGATGGAACATTGCAAATAAAGGACTTACTAAGTTGCTGAGCAGTGTTTTGATGTTTTATAGGTTGGTGTGTGCATGCTGGTGAGATGTCAATAGTGTATCCTTTACATTCATCATTGACTTTGTCTGGGTTTTAATTTGTCATTCTGATTTCACCAAGTCAGAGAAAATATCAGAAATGTCTGATATTGTCTAATTAGCAGTATTAGGGGACAGCCTGTGGAAGTATAACTTTCATCAGTCTAGAATCTAGACTAGGGCCAGAAACGGCCAACAGGGTTCAATCATGGCTATACATTTTCAAAAGGAAAAAGGAAAATTGTCCACATCATAGTGTGTGTTAAATTTCACGGATATTCAAGAGCAGCATTTATATATATATATATATATATATATATATATACTATGCATGGAATTACTAGCAATTTTTCTGACATTTTACACAGGTACATTTTGGAGACATGACAGAACGTGCTGTCATATTGACTGTTTCCTTGTGAAATACTGTGTTCCCCTACTACACCTGTTCTATACTTCCATCTTTCACCAACAGAACTTACTTTCAACATGTACAGCAGTTGTCTTTTGAGGCATGTCAGAGTCTGCTAACTCTGATAAACAGTAAACTGTATAATTAGTTTGATTGGTTTAACCTGCAGTAGTTGTATGAGAGGCCTTTGTGGGCAGCCAGTCTGTAAAGAACAAATCAGGTTCAAAATGTAAATGATGCAGTTTTTTAAAATTATTATTATTATTGTTGTTGTTTTTAATGAGACTGCAGCTGATTTCTGTCAATGAACCTGGCCCTTTGACCAGCCAGGTTCATTGACAGAAATCTGGATTGCTGATGGGTTAGAGTGAAATGATGAGATGATGAGAAGCTGAACATGATGAACTCCAGGCAGCCTTTTCTTGATGATTGCTTCTTCGAGGAGAAGGGAGCGGGAGGAGGAGCAGAGAGACGAGGAGGATGTGACACCGCCTTACATTGATGACGCGAAACATCGGGAGATTTTTTTTTTTTTTTTTTTTTGCCCCCCTGGGGGTATTAACCCCCGCCGGGGGCAACAAATGGGGGTTAATGAGACTGCAGCTGATTTCTGTCAATGAACCTGGCCCTTTGACCAGCCAGGTTCATTGACAGAAATCTGGATTGCTGATGGGTTAGAGTGAAATGATGAGATGATGAGAAGCTGAACATGATGAACTCCAGGCAGCCTTTTCTTGATGATTGCTTCTTCGAGGAGAAGGGAGCGGGAGGAGGAGCAGAGAGACGAGGAGGATGTGACACCGCCTTACATTGATGACGCGAAACATCGGGAGATTTTTTTTTTTTTTTTTTTTGACACGCTGTGCGTATTAACCCACGCAGGGAGCAACAAATGGTGCTGGAGTTGAGGAGAAGCTCCAAAGACGTGAATTCAGCTGCCGAGGATGCTGCAGCATCGCTGAGGCTCACAGAGCGTCACTGAGGCTGCAGCGACGGGACGAGCTGAGCGCTGTCATCTGTTGATCGGATTAAAGACTGAAGATTATCAGCAAATTACCATGAGCTGCCGCGCTGAGGCTGACAGGTAGGAAGAGCGCAACGAGCATAGGTGCCAAGGTGAATGGTTAAAGAGCAGTGATGATGATTATGATAATGCGGACGATGGAGGAGATGATGTCGCTATGTTGATGCGGCTGCAGCAGCATCCCTCTCTGCGCTATAATTGCAGGCTACAGGCCTTAACGCATCAATGGCGCGTCGACGGTGATGGTGATGGTAATGTCACTGCAACAGACTTAACCCACACATTTTAATAGTAACAATAATAATAATTAATAATAAATACTCCCCTACACTTATTTAGACTGTGCCCTCTCTGGCTCAGCAGATACGGTATTTTCTCAGCCCCACTTGTTGGATGTAAGGGCTTCACCACAGCATCATCATCCCTCACATCTTGTTCAATCCAGACAACAAGATGCTGCTGCTGCTGCTGCTGGGAGAGGCGATGTAAAGGGTCAAACATCTGAGCGTGTGGATCAAACAGATCATGGCTGTCAGCCAGGTTTTATGTCAACCTGAGTTTTTTTTTTTTTAATACTGTAAATTATTTTACTGCAGGGTCTGGAGTCTGTAATATGTCTCAAGAGCTTTTTAATGTATCACACTATGCAATATAATTTTGTCTAACTTTTAGTTATTACTTAATCCCTAGTCTGTTGTCATTTGCAGTGTATAAAGGGCTGTAGAGATAATAAAAGTTTGTCTACATCAGACTGCTCAGGAAAGTCTCTTCAAGTAAAACTGCAATTATGATGAACACCACACAGTCCGTGGTGTTTATCCTGAGCTGCAGTGAGATCTGCACAGCTTCTTCTTAATGTGCAGCTTTAAGGTTAAATACTAAAAGAACTACGTCAGAGAGGCTGTCGGCGATGTTCACGCCGTCATATCTCCACCTTCCAGACCCTGTTTGCCTCTGACACACTTTCAGTGTCATTTCTGACTTCACTATAAGCCTTTTGCCCTCCTTCTGCAGGAGCCTCCTGTTTATTAGCTGCTTTCCTCAGGTGCAAATCTGCTTAGGGATTTACAACACTTTCAGCACATGCAGAGTGGAGCACGGTCACGTTTCACGTCATTTCAGAAACAAGTCATATTTGAAAACACTCAATGTGCGTCAGACAAAGACTTTTTGAAGATCTGTGACCAAAGCTGTATTTGTGTTGGAAATGCAGTTTGAAGTGTTTTTTATTATTATTATTTATTCTTTTAAATAAGGATCAGCAGATTTGTGAGTGAGGCTGTTTACACAAGCTGCTCACATGTCATGTGTTTGACCACAGGCCTGACCTCCTCCAACCCTACAACTTTTTAATGGTTTCACCAGCTTACACTGGCTTTAGCATCTGTGCACCCTGTTCAGGGCGTGGCTGTTTGCTCATCTGCCCGATGATCCAAACAAATAGTCAAAAGAGTTTGGTGTGCAGCGATACTGTCTCTGCATGTCCACGATGAAGCTGAGGTCCAGGAGTAGAGAAGGAAGGGGAAGACCAAGGGACTATGAGGTAGAAAGAGGAATATTTAAAATAGATGCAAGGTCTTGATCATTTCGAATCTGGAGTTTGATTATTTCTTTCATTTCTTTCATTTATTTTCTTGTCCTGATGAACAAACCAAAACAGTTGTCCCTGTTGCAGGTGAAATTTGAGGAGATTGAAATGATCCCCAAGTCAGGAAAATCTCCGGCAGACTCGCGGAAAAGCGTCGGAATCCATGAGTTTGCAGCACTGGCCAGATCGTCCTTAAATGGTAAAACTACCGTGAGTAATTTACATCAATTTCTTATACATAATTTTAATGTCCACTTTCGTGTCCATCCGACCACAGGTATCTCACAGGTGGTCAAGGACCATGTGACGAAGCCAACCTCCCTGGCCCAGGGCAGGGTGGCCCACCTCATAGAGTGGAAAGGTTGGCCCAAACCTGCAGACCCTCCACCCACTGCGCACTCGCACTTCAGCTCTTACTGCCATCTGACAGAAGGAGAGAAGGAGGCTCGCTTTGCTGCAGGTTAGGAGAACTGGGACCTTCTCTAATCCTCAGCTATGGGTTCTAATAACCATTTACATTTGACACTCTAACATTGACAGTAGAAGGACCAGACACCAGTAGATTATAATGAAGCCTTGACTGTACAGGCTGCGTGACAAACCAGTGGACATCTACAATAATAAACAAACCCGGACCTATATAATTTTATTACCCCTAGATCAACGTTAGCATTAAAATCCATTAATTTCTTATTAAAAATTTTGATTTTCTTTCTTATAAATAGTTGAAATCAATGGAGAGTTGTCCAGAAGTGGATCAAATGGTGACAAAGTTTTGCTTACTGTCACTGTTATTCTGATGAATTTTCACAGCAACCTATGTATACTCCCTGTGGTACATTTTACATTTAAATTAGTTTGTTGTTCAAAAATATGGGTCCTGGTCAGTCAAAATTTTCCTCTTTCATCACGCTTCAGCATTCCAATAGTACATCTGTCATGCTAACAACTCAGCGATATCCTGCAGGACATTGAACTAATTCCAGCTCGCTTACTTTAAAAAAACAAACGGCCCGACTAAATGCCAACTCAAAAAATTACCGGGTTGTACCGATGTGCTGTTGTTATTAAACCTGATGCTTTGGTTGAATTAAAAAGATCTTAAATGTTTATTTGGAGGAAACTGGCAGAGACCTAGTGCAGAGATGACCAACTTTGGCCTAAATCCTTTGGAAATGGTTCCTAATGTCCGTGAAACACCTCTGAAGCAGCCATTTAGAAAAATAATGTCCTCTTCTACCTGTGTGGGCATCTGTATCCTCTTACTTAGCAAACGTCAAGCACAGTCTCTAATTCCCACCCTCTGTCACGCCGCTAATCCTCTAAAACTTGTATGTGTCAGCGGTCTGCTCCGCCTCCTCGGCTGTCTCTGAGGTGATGGCTTTTCTTGGCAGCAGATGACGGCCTATTAGACACTCTCCTCAAAACACTTCACTGCCCACCAGTGGTACAGCAGCTCTTGTTGTTCTGCTGTGACTCATCCTCTCTGGCACCAGTGACATCCATGTGGTTTGATCAGAGAGAGAGGGAGATGAAGAAAATAATGTCAGCATCACATAAGTTTGTGAAGATTTACAGCTTTAACACGACGTGAATGAGAAAGAAGGCAAAATGATTATTAGTTTACATCCGTTGTTGAAGAAAATGCCCTAATTTTATTCAATGATCTAATTACATTATTTTGTTTATTAAATACATTTTGCAACACTGACATTTAATCAAATATAAATGTATCGTTTATCATGAGAACATTTTTCTTGGTTTCCCTCAAAGTCATTGTAAATCCCTGCACCAGTCTGGCACATCATGATGATTGAAACAAAACAGGATAAAAATCCATGAGACACAAAATGTTCAGCAGCAAAGTCAATACTGAAACAAATACAGGTATGAATCACAGTGGCACTTTTCCTCCAGCCTGCTTTGCTACATATCGACAAACTCATAAATTCACAGAGTTTTTCTGATCGAAAAGGTTTATTCTGGGATTGTCGTCCTGTCTGATGAGACACAAAACAAATGATATTTTTGCTTTCTACGTCCAATGTGACCATAGCTGCTGCATTTCATTTCTGCTTTCACTACAAAAACTGTCAGATTATTCAAGAATGAAAATAAATTCATATTCAAACATGAAACATGCTTGAAAGTTGCTGTTGCCTTCAGGTGTGGCTGAGCAGTTTGCCATCGCTGAAGCCAAGCTTCGTGCCTGGGCGTCTCTGGATGATGACGATGAAGAAGACTCCAACGATGAAGACTTACACAGCAACGAACAAACTCACACCTTCTGCTACCAGAGATCAGGTGACCATACATGTGTCCACATTGGTCACTTCATGTCATCGTCCATGATATGTGATCCCTGACAGAAGGCCTTGTCTTCCATCCATCCATCCACCCATCCAATCCCATCCCTCCATCCATCCCCAGGTGGTCTGACTGTTTGCTCCTCCCTCAGACACCCTAACATCCAATCCTATCACCGGAGTGCCATGCCAGTCTGACGTGGACAGCAGTGAGACACGACCCTCTGACAGTTGCTTGGGCTCGAGTAGCAGCAGCAGCAATGGCAGCAGCAGTGGCAGCAGCAGTGGCATCCCAGCATCATACATTGACCCACCATCATCCCAGACCAATTCTCCCATTTCCCCCGGCGACTGTCTCAGTCCATTCCTGGAAGGAGAGTTGAGGCTGGACGGCCGGGGGCAGCGGGCAGCCTCAGTGGAGGAGCAGCAGCACCATCAGGTTTGCCCTCCGCACAAGCAAGAGTGGAAACCCCCGTGTCGGAGCGGCAGGTTTGACTCCTGCTATTCCACCTCCCACTCCGAGTCTCCTGGAGAAGAGGAAGAGGAGGATGAGGATGAGGAAGGCAGCGTGTTCCAGGAGGTGCGGCTGTGGCAATACAGAAGCTTCTTCTCTGACCGGGCTTCTTCTGGAGTGGCTTCGTTTGACGAGGAGGAGGAAAGGGATGAAATGGAGGAGAAGAAAGAAGAAAAAGAATATTTGATGTGATGTGTTGCTCACAGTTCTGTGTCTTTAAGTCTGTGGTGATTCTGGTTATGAAATCATCTCTTCCTCTCATCTTTCCTCCTCTTCTCACTGCCTCAGCCTCCAGACCTTTCACATTCCAATCCTGATCCATTGTTTTATTGCTGCTGTAGACATGAAATATAATGGAAAAGTCAATCTGAATGTAAAGCTGTTGTTCAAAAATGAGTTTTTGTACATTTCCTCGTGAAGAGTGTGTTGTGCGTGTTGCTATTGCATTGGTTTTCTATGGACGTTTTGTAGTGTTGTTTTATTCTGGGTCATGCTGTGTCATGCTGGTCAGGCCATGTTTGATACTGGTTGTGTGAATGTCTTCAAATACACAGTAAATATAATCATTTTTGGACAAAACTCTTGTTGGTATTTCTCGTATTTTTTGCACAAACAAAAGTAAAAAACCCACTCGTCTCTGAAAAGGTGTTTCTCCTCAGTTTAATCACTCACTCATGTACAAAGTGTCCTCTGAAAAATAACGATGGCTGTTGAATTTCAAATGCATAATTCTCCTCTGTACACAATGCGTATTTAAATATCATGTGTATTGTCATATATACAAAGCATGTACAGACCAGTGTCGTATAAAGGGAAATACTACAGACTTATTGCTTAACTAGATACGCTGCAGATTCGCTTTTAACACTCCACGTTTAACTTTATACATTCAATGACAAGCACGAGTTCACATTTTAATAGGCAAACAAAATAAAACGAGGTCAGTAGGTCATTGCACAATGTTTTTTTTTCTTTTTTTACACAGACAGAAAAATGAGCCAGAAATGGAACGCCGCACTGAGACCAAATCAGATTTAAATACGGCTTAAAATCATCACATGAAGCTAAAAATGCTAACAAGGACTCACTCTATCTATGTCTCTCACACATTAACACACACACACACACACACACACACACTCACTTAAACTTGCAGCTCAACAACAGTTTCTGGACTTGTGTCTCACTCCTGTGCTTCATAATGTAGTTACAGTTATCATCACTGCATTGGTGCCATGTGATGTTCAGTGCTTGTGTGTGTGTGTGCATGACACATGTGTTTGTGTGCTCTCTTCAACTGGAGCAACAGGCCACCTAACCTATTTTTCTTGGCCCACATACAGCAACGAATTAAGAGTCATTATTGGCCCACATTTGATATCCTGAATCTGGGCCAAAAAAGTTGAGACTGTCTCGTGGCCCAATTGGTTTGAATGTGACTGACATTAGAAATCTTGACTTTTAGGAGCATCATCAGACCTGTGATCTTTTCATTAAAAATCCAATTCAAAATGATCTAAAGATCACTGTAGGTCTGAGGGTCAGAGCAGAGAATATGACTGGTTGTTCCATTTTGTTTTCTGAGACAATATCAGTCAGATGACCTGTCAAGACCACTGTTTCCCAAAGACTGGGGAAAAAAGGTTTGGGAAACACTAGTCTAGATCAACACCTGGAGGTTACAGTATGGTCCACTTTGTGTCCATGATGCACCGAATTATCATTTGAGCTAAGCCTTCTGATTGGTTTGCTTTGTCTACTTGAGAGAATTTTCAGTGACAGGTTTGGCTTGTTTACATATCCACCAAAATACACTGAACCACCGTGCTGTTCTTCACAGAGGTTGACAGGGAGTGCGGAAACGCCATTAGTGATCCAGGAAACACATTAAACACAGCAAATTAACACAGCAGAAGATGTAGGAGCTGCTTTAATGAAGGACTGCCTCCAGTTCTCACAGGTATTTACCCCTTAAAAGCCATTGTGCGGTAAATTACAGCCATGGTAATTACAATGTGCTTCAGCGTGCAGTGCAGCCCTGCACCGACCTGTGTGGCCTCAACTCAAGCTGCCTTTGGTGTGTGATGAGGTGGTGAGTGGATGAAGCCCAGCTGATCCAAGACTATATGTGATGTACAGAACTCATTTCCAGAAACTGCTTGTCCAAATCATAGTGAATTACACGATTTAGAGTTTGTGACTACGCTGTATTGACAATGACATTTTTAATTTTAGAGACATATGCTCCTGTGAAGATGTCTGTGATTTCACAGCACGGGAACTTCAGACTTCATTCTGTACAAGTATGTGGCTTTAGGTACAGTGGTCTGTTCGACTGGTCCGTCTGCGGCCCTGATTTATCTCCTGGTTAAAAAGGTCAGCTGCATCAGAAAGTGCAGCATCTGACCACAACGATCACATGACAATTGTTGAGCAGCTGAAGTTAAACCAGAATGCATGTGCAGTGTTTGGACAGTCAGGTTCCAATAAATAACATAATGAACAGAACAAACTGTAACATTCCACTTTCCACTTTCCATTTACCAAATTAAATTAAAGTTGAGGTGCATTAACAAATAAATTGTCAGTATTTTTTGCACATTGTTTTCATCGTCATTTCATCAGTTTCTCTGAAAATGAGTTTCCCAGAAATCAGTCTTTGGCAGTGACGTAGATGTACTGATGAAAACACTCGTTACTCACATCAGTAAATGTGCTCCACAGTCTCATACACTGTAACACCAGTTTATTATCATTCAGAAAGTCCACATCATAGACCTTCTGCTCAGTAAGGGTTTCTTATTTTGTAGAAAACAGGAGCATCGTGTGCTTCCAGTGTTTTTTGTTTTTTTTTGGGTCATCTGTGCTTTTATTTTCTATTTTTAAAATTAACCTCATTTCATTAAAACCACCTGGAGTCATATTGTTTGTTGTTGGAAAATTATGTCTCAAAGACTGGAAATGTTTCCGGTATGGCACATACACACACACATTGTTGTATTCACAACCACACAAACATTTGGGTATGTTTCTAACTTCTTATTGTCACAAAATAATATTAAAAGACCAGAGCTGTTTTACTTTTCAACAAATGATTAAAATGTGGATTTTTTTCCCCTCCGACACCATGGATTTCTACGAATATTGAAAAAACAAAACAAAACACAGGAATCCATCAGTTTTGCCATCAGCCTACTGAGATTAAAGTTCCACTGAGTCTGGAATCAATCACACAGCGCTCAGGTTAATACAGGTCTGTACTAATAGACATTCCATTCAGCTACAGTCTGTCTCTGATGAGCAGGTCTGTCTGCCTCTCTGCCCTTCTGGGCTAATTAGTATCATGAGGCTCACTTGTTGCCCTGTTCATTAGTCTCACTCGTCTCACCTGGTGCCCTGGGCATATACACCTCTCTCCCTTACTCAGTCTGTGCTGGGTTGCTGTATGTTGGTCATAGAAGAGTCCTGCTGGTTCCTGTGACGACGGTTCAATTCCTTCTGTTCCTGCCTGACCCTGTCTCTCTGTGAGTTGGATGAATGTTAGTGTGGAGCTTGTGAATAAACTTCCTGCACCTGGTCTTTTGTGTTGGGCAGAAAAACCAAAGTGTGTGTGTACAGTATATGGGGGCCACATATACTACACCCAGAAGTTGCACAAATGTCATACTAATCATTATTAATTAATTATTACAATTAGTTCTGTCAGGTATGACAATAGAATGCCCTTTGGTCCTCTTATTGGATTTGTTGACAAAATTTAAAGCTCAAATACAAAATAAACCCATAAAACTGACATCCACACTGTCTGAAACAAACAAAACTAAATCTCTCTCTCTCTCTCTCTCTCTCTCTCCCTCCCCCCCCTCACTCACTCACTCACAAGTCTTTCCAGGCTGGACATAGAGGTGACTGCACCCTCTACTCATGTATTAAAAGTCAACATTCAGGAGACAACTGGTTGGCACAGATCATTCTGTATGCTTCTCTGTGTGGGCGGGGCAACCCTCCCCCTCAGGTTCTGATTGGTCCTCATTCAGACATGGGCTGCCCTGTTGTTGCTCCCCTTCTTCCTGCTCTGCAGTTTGGGTCTGGGGGTCATCGTCACAGCCCAGCTCTGATTCCTCCGTGTGGGAGGGGCTGCAGTCAAAAGTGAACTCTGAAGGGTCCTCAGTGAAGGACGGACTCTCCTGCAGCACCAGCTCCGTCGACTGACTGGAAATGCCACCGGTTTCTAACTGCAAATTGGTTTGGTCAGAGAAGTTCACAGGGATCTCCTTGTAGGCCAGGTCGGCCTTGTCCTCCACGTCACGGCGGTTTAATTCCCGGGGCAAAGTCAGCCCCCGGTGGCGGATGCACAGCTTGTGCAATTCAGTCACTTCGGACACGCTTGTACTGTTACCGCTGTCTCTAAAACTGGCCAGTGGGGGGCGTACTTTCACTCCCGTCACAATCACAGATCCTTCAATGGCTTTACGAAGCTGAAAACAAACAAACAAACAAACAAACAAACAAACAAACAAACAAACAAACAAACAAACAAACAAACAAACAAACAAACAAACAAACAAACAAACAAACAAACAAACAAACAAACAAACAAACAAACAAACAAACAAACAAACAAACAAACAAACAAACAAACAAACAAACAAACAAACAAACAAACAAACAAACAAACAAACAAACAAACAAACAAACAAACAAACAAACAAACAAACAAACAAACAAACAAACAAACAAACAAACAAACAAACAAACAAACAAACAAACAAACAAACAAACAAACAAACAAACAAACAAACAAACAAACAAACAAACAAACAAACAAACAAACAAACAAACAAACAAACAAACAAACAAACAAACAAACAAACAAACAAACAAACAAACAAACAAACAAACAAACAAACAAACAAACAAACAAACAAACAAACAAACAAACAAACAAACAAACAAACAAACAAACAAAAAATATATATTATTATTTCCAAACATTATCAATAATATCTGAACAACCGAAAGGATCCCACCTCTTTGAGAGAGACCACGCCCACCAGACGACCCATGCTGGTCACGTAGGCGTGATCCAGACCCAACAGAGAGAAGATGGTGTGAGTCTGTGAAAGACGACAGAATACAGATTCCTTTTTTATCAATCTTTCTTTAGACTTGAACCTGGATTAGTTTATTGATCTAGTGTGACCACTCAGTTTAAAAGGGTAAAGTTCACTTCTGGGTCATATCCCTTTACTTTTAATGAGACTTTTCAGGTTTGTGAAAACTGAAAACCCATTCTTGAAATTTCCTTTCTTTACTAGAGCTCTGAGAACTTCACCACTCCGTTCAGGAGAGCTGCAGCTGTCCCGTTCTACTCCTAATGACGCACCAGACTGCCAGGTAAGACAAGCACTAACAAACCACCTTATGAATAATAATGTCCTTTAGATTGACTCCCTCGATCTTTACACAGTATCATTTATCTCTAAATGGGGACAAGCCTAAATCATCTGTTGTCTCGCACGGACAACAGTTACTTCTAATTTGAAGATGATTTTTAATCACTAAGCTCAGCACAAAGCTATCATCCCCGGGGCCACTCCTTGTTTGTAAAGAGCTTTATGAACTCATTAAAGGTCTAAGAGGTTTGTTCTGTTTTCATTTGACCTTGTGCAGAGATGTTTGCTCCACCAGCTGGAAAGGTGCAGGATCTATCTTGCAGTTTTTAAAATCCACTGGCAGATCCAGCTGCTGCTCTTCCCACTCTGCTATCTGGGAAATGACAAGAAGAAAAAAAAAATTGAAATAAATGCTTTCTATCTACAGTAGATATATATTTATTCTTTTTTAAGAGTCTGACCTCCGAGGGAGTCATGCAGTCCTCAACTTCAGTAGAGTCCTAGAGAAAGTGTTATATTATAATTAACAGAAGAGCAGACAAAGTAATACTGCATAAACACAGTTTGTACAGTGCCACGTGAAAGGTTAACACCTTGATGTAACGAAATGTAAAGAAATATGTGAGAGACTGTTTTCAGTGACTGAGGTTCAAATTATAAGGTGGAATGAAGTAAATGAAGGTTAAGATTAAGTTATGTAAATTAAGTTTAAGATTAGTTAAAGATGGTAAACTAAGTGTCATGGTTGGAGATCATAAATTACACTGATTACACAGTGATTTTATTTTAGCTTTATGCGGCTTGGACTTTGAAGCAATAGGAAATGTTAATTAGTTTAGACTTGTTCCTGGTTAGGAGTGTCAGGACAAAAAGACGTCTTTTTTTTCCCTGTACAGTATTTAGTTTGTTTGGACGTTGGTACAATTGTGTTTATGCCCAGTTTTCATTGGACTCTAACTTAGACCAAGAGGTGGAAGAGTTGTGTCTAATGTCACAAAATGTCCCGGTGTTTGGTAAAAAAACAACAACAACAATGTGCAGACCAGACTTTAACAACAGTGTCAAGTGAAAGCTGATCAAACAATTGGTTGGACGGCAAAACAACCAGACTTTCTCTTTCTCATATCGACACACTTTATCTCTTCAAAGCCACCCAAACTCCCAATCCCTCGTTGCACCACAAACAGTTTGGTCCAGCACTCACACTTTGAGTGTTGCAAGGCAACGGTTACCAAGCAACAGTTTCTAGGCGGCGGACTGTCTTACCGCCATGGAGATCCTCACTCTTTTGGGCCTGGTCGCTCTTTGATCAGGAGGAGCCGGCCCAGCCGGACTCTTCCAGATGAGGAGAGGAGGTGTCAATGCAACACAACGGAACATAACACAACACAACACAGCATGAAGACAACATCAGTGAAAACATCTTTTTTTACACCATTTTTTCTGCTGCAGCTGTAACACTGCACCTCAGTCTGGGCTTCAACTGGGAGAAGCGTGTGTGACGTGAGCACGGTGTTGGTGAAAGCTGATAATTACTGTAGCTCAGATGACAGTGACAGCACGACAAACCCAGAGGCGTAGCAACACTGGATGATGGATTTAAAGGCGTTGAAACTCATACATTTTAGTTTTGTGCCTTAAGGTGTTATGTCTTGAAATGGGACCAGATTTTAATCAGATTAATCGTCACAAATGAATTAACGTAATTAAAGCATTAATCTGTCCTGTTTTTGAATTTGTGTGAAACTTGAGTATGAGATATCATACACACACACACACCACTCTGCCACTGTGTGGCCCCAATGTGTCCTTTTTTGTTGCATAAAGCTTAAAAACTTGGGCATTTGCTGAATTGTTTTGAACCAAAATGCTAAAATGATTGACGTTTCAAACCCTTGTCCAGTGGGTTTCTGTCGCTGTGCTGCAGTGATGGGAATAATGACTCTCAGAAAACATTCAACGCTATAAATCTACTGTCGAGCCACAGCAGGAGATGTCACTGCTGCCTGTGGGTGGACTCTGACTGTCAGCTGTAACAGCGGGAGGCTGCCTGTATATGGACTTATAGATAGCATGCATACCTTTAATAAACCTCACATTTTCATAATAAACATATGCAGGTTCTCTCATGTTCTGATATTTATATTCTGTCCGGACTAAGGTGCTCACCTCCAGCAGCTCTCTGTCTTGGTCGGCACAGGAAAGAGTCTGAGAACCTCAGAAAGAAAGCAGGAGTCAGTTTTTTGTGGAATTCGGCTAGAATTGTAACTTTAGATATATGAACACACACATATAGAAATATATGTTAAATCCATGAGTATTCATGTGTCAGTGTCAGTACTTACTGTTTGGTGTCTCGGTGTCACTGATGGCAGACACAGTCTTCAAGGCTGATTTCAGAGGGAGCTGCACATTTGAAGCCACTGGACTGAAGGTGGACGACTCCTCTGTGGAGATCTGTATGGAAACAATATTAACAGAGGAAGACACACAGAAACACACACACATGCGAGCACATGCACATAAACAAGACAACAGGTAATGGCACAGACAACAGAGAAACAGAAGACACGTGTTTATGGAACAGTGCAAATAAGACATTTGTTTTTTTTCATTTTTCTCAAACACTTACCACACAAGCTGCTAATAAATTCAATCCGTGCCTTTACCTACTGCTCCATGCTGCGCACATGCTGTCTATTATTATTATCATACTGCTATGGCCAAACCCATGCCAGACTCTGCCCCCTGCCCCAGCCCCACCCAGCCCTGGCGCCCCCGGACGCCTCACACCTGTTGGGTGCTCACCAGGAAGCGGACCACTTGGCGAGCGCTGGTGGAGGTGTTTGCATGTGCGGTGTGGGCACAGGGCGAGCTGGGTGTGCTGTCGGTGGTCAGGCTGGACAGGTGGTCATTGGTGCCGTTGTCCTGGGCCAGCTGGCAGAGGTACTCCAGCCTCCTCTGGCGTCCCAGCTGAAGAGAAAGCAGAGACTGGAGCTGCAGTCGCTCTATGGAGCCCAGCAGAATCATGGATTCTACAGTGGGGGAGAAAACAAAGGTAACAGCTGTGAAAAACAGAACAGAAACACATTTACAAGAATATATTTACATTAATAATATATTAACATTTACTTTAGTTTTTACATCTGTGAATAAGTTCATGTAATAAAAAGTGAATGTCCTTCTATTGCATTAACTCACCTCTGGATTCCACCAGCGCCAGCGTTTTGAGCTGACTCGTCAGCAGCACCTCCTGCAGATCACGATACGAGGAGTTAAGAGTGATGTAGCGCAAGTCTCGCACCATTATGTCCTCCACACGGATATTGTACTTCCTGAGACGTGGGCGATAGAGATCAAGTGACCAAAAATTATGAAGAAAGAAGAGACAAACACATCGTCGTGGTTGGACAAACCGACTCACTCATGATGCCCCATTCCCAGCTCCGGCAGATAGGGAAGCTTCTTGATGCGGATGATGGAGTCGTACAGTGATGGTTGGAGCGACTGGGCCACGGCGTTGGCCAGAATGACCGCGATCATCACAGGCAGAATATGGGAGATCTGACCGGTCAGCTCAAAAACAATGACTGACGTGGATACAGTGTGGGTGACCGCTCCAGACAGAGCTGCAGCCCCTGAGGAGCAGGAGGAAAGGTCATTGAGAAACCAGAGGTTTGGTGAGTTTTTCAACAGCTCTGACTCTGAAGTTACTGCTTACATTTTTACGAAACATGGCCTATTTCATTATTTAGTTAATTATTAACATTTAGTCAAATTTAATTAAAATGTGATTATTATAGATGTTTTTCTTAAAATTCTTTGTCCCAACATAGACCACTGAGTATTCTCTTTCTTCATTTTCTTTTACCGTTGTCTTTTATTTTTAATGTTTCATGCCTAGATTTAGTTCATTCCAAGCGATGTCCTTGACCTGTTTTATCGAGTGCACTGTAGGACTAGTGGATGCACAATGAATGTACAATGAATTGCAATTTATAAAAAAAAAAAAATCCGATTTGGAACATTTCAGAGGCCTTAAATATGCACAAAGGCTTAAAATATTTTTGCCAACATTTGTTTTTCGAAATCTCTTAGATTGCGACTTCGGTTTTTATACGAACACAGACAACAACCATGAGGCGCAGTGGGTTAAAACTAATTGAAGGCAGATTTGGAGCATGAGTGAATTAAAAAGCAGTGTGTGTGTGTGTGTGTGTGTGTGTGTTCAGAGCAGCTCACCAACTACAGCATAACCACCAGGGACTATGGGATACACGGTGCCGTCAGCGTGAATGCCATCAGGAAACATGGAGGCCATGATCTCTCCAACAAGTCTGCCAAATGCTGCCCCTGTCCATCACACAAAGATTTGTCAGAAAAATACAAAAGTCCTGAAGCCAACCGCCCCTAAAAGTACCGAAAACTGACTTTGAAAAATACATGCTTTGTAAAATAGATATTCAGATTATGCAAAGCTCCGATTTAACATGGCTGGGTAGTCATCGAGGACACAGGCTACTCCTATTCCTGCCCTCTGCACCAGGCCGGTCTGTAACAGTCACTGCTCCCGCTGTAATAATAATTCTAATAGACGTCATATATTATTGGTGGTAAAGTAGACTGAGTCATTTACTGACATGGAAGGACACATTCATGTACTGTCAGGCCTGCCAAGAAATTCCACCTACTCCAAACGTGTCATGTCAGACTAGATGAAAATGAAAGAGTTAGATGAGGTAAGGCAGACAGTCTGTTAGTCTTTCAGTAGTCTGTAATTCATTATGAACAAGGAAAATAACAAACATGTTGATCCTGAAGTTTATCCATAAAACAACACAACAGCATTAAATTATTAAATTAAGTCTTATTTAGAACATTTTGGCTGACCTCTAACTGTTTCAAAATGTCCCCAAACCCCCCCAAAAAAGAGGAGGAAGGGGGCTGTACTTACCAATAAGGAAAACAGGCATGAAAGCACCACATGGAACTGGAAGAGTTGTGGCCACAGCTGACATCCAGAACTGAAACATGAAGACAAATATTTATTTGATAATGTTTTTTAAGAAAAAAAACCCCGCCCATGTTCAGAGTTCAGACTGCTGCTAAAGGCCTACCTTCATGATGATGAAGAGGATTAGAGTGATGAAGATGTTGACCTGGGGGTGTTTCCAGCCATGGTGATGGCTTATGTAGTCAAACTCCTCGGCGACACCCTGACGGCACCACGTACGGTTGTCGAACAGAGCGACCAGCGACTCGTGCTGGGTCAGCTTATGTGCAGAAAACAAGGGATCAGTGACATGAACATCTGGTTTACAGGGTCAACATTTAGAGTGGGTGGTCAGACAAGGTCAACAGTACATTGATGAAGGTCAGGAGATGGTCCAGGTAGTGCACTGTCAAAAGGGATTTTAATTATTTTCTGAGACACAAGGGAAACTAGAACCAATCCCTGCTGTTACAGGTCAGGACCATGGACAGTTCACTGGTTCATTGCAGGGTAACATACTAACTTTAATATGTTACCAGTTATGTTCTCAGTTATTTTCTCTGTCATGCCCCCCCTTGGGGGCAGAATTGTCTTCATCCCCCCCCCCCACCCACACCCCCGGGAATTGAAATACAACTGAAAACCTGATAACATGTATAGTTTAATCTGTACAAACCACTGTGTGAGTTACCGCCACCTTTGATTCAAGCATCACAGTAGTGGTACACTTCCAATGTGCCATATTCCATTGGAAGCCCCTCACGCCCCTCCTGGCACCCCAGGGGGCCCCGCCCCACTATTTGAAAAGAACTGCTGTATAGAGACATACATGGCTGTACAGTCTCCTCAGTCAGACATTACAGCCAATACATACACAACAAACTCTTTACAGAACAACACCACCGTTACCTCTAGTGATAGTTCAAAGTACAGACCTTTAAAAAATAAATAAATAAGGCTATCATTTGCAGCAATCTGTTTTGTATCACCCATTTAAATGTCGGGCCATGTGGGGGAGGAGGACCGTCCCCGTGTTTGATGCTGAGTGTTCTGCTGAGTATCACACACATGCTGTGAGGGAAGGGGGAGGGAGACAGTGGACAGGTTTGCCTCGTCCCCTCACATCTCTTCCTGCTGGCTACCATTTAATACTGAAACCAAGGCATTTTGTTGGCTAAACTAAATCACACAGAGGAAAGAGGTAGATGTTGTTTTTGAGGATATTTTTTTTTCTTACTGACCACTTTTATTCCACCGTAGAAGTTTTAAAGTGTTTTCTCACCTGTCCAGCCATAAACTGGCCAAATCCTGGAGGGAACGTGAGCGTGGAGACGAGCAGAGTGACGAGAGCAGGATACACCAGACGCCTGACAGGAAGAGACGGACTGTAGGGTCATTAATGAGTGTGTTTGTCAGTCTGCACGTGCACATTTGATTATATTCTGATGATATTCTGATCTGATCTGTGCAGAAAGAAGAGACAGAGAGGTTGGTGCACCGACCTGAAAAAGACGGATCAAATACTCACTTCCGCAGTAAGAACTTGTTTATGGTCTTCTGTTTCCTCATGCACTCCACAATGTGACGGTTCAGGTAGACAAACAGAGCGCCACCAAACCCACAGGCGATCCTGCAGACAGACAGAGACACGGGGGGCCCTGTTCAGTGAACACGCTCCTGGGGCAGATCAGAAGTCCCCATTCAACTCATGACTAAATTAGTTCTTCAGCTTTGATTGGTCAAAGTGCTTCCCACTTTGCCATAAACTCATTACTACAAGTTTATTCATATTCTTACTTGAGGACATTTACGGAGGAAAACTGTTGTGTGATCTGTTAAAATGTTGTGTCATTCCACAGCAGACAAACCGACTCACCCGAGAATGGCGAACGCCGGCAGCTCCTGAAGGTCAAACGGGAAGTCTAGACGGAAACGGGTCTTGAAGAGAGCGGTGATGGTTTCTGAGGAGAGATAACGCTGTGTCACTGTCACCGGCACGTAAGATGAATATATTATAGAATAGATTAGAAACAGAGTGAGGTCACAAAACTTTAAAAAAACAACAGTATTTTTAGAGGTTATAAAGACATAACCAATAAAATAACTGAAATGAAACATCATTACACTAACACAAATAACCAAACAAAACACATGGATTATCCATTAAGGATCATTAATTCCTATAGTGAATAAATATGACATAAATATGTGCAATGTGGAAATATTGTGTCCTATATGTTGTGTGTGATTAATATAAACAAACTGTGAGAAACACTAAAAGATTCACATGTGAAAACCTTTCATCAGAAAGTTTGGGCTTTTACTGGACAAGTGGAGCTGATGACAAAGGTCTCAGTAGATGCGCAGTAAAAACAGACGTTTTTTATTTTCTAGTTATGACCCCTGAGGTTGTCTTTCTACTGTACGTTTGTCCCGGCCTTTTTTATCACTCTGCATGTGTGTGAGTGAGACTGGAAGATGTCGTGTGTTTTACCTTCCTCCTGGTTCCACACTGCCAGCACTCTGAAAATAAAAGCACTGAAGGTTGCAGCGAAGAAGCCCCTCCAGTAATCTCTTACAGCGAAAAACGTGGACGTAACTTCAATACTGAACAGCACCCCTGCACCAAACACACACACACACACACACACACACACACACACTTAATCAATTAGTCTGCACAGCATGATGGAATAACACAAATCCCTGTCTTACTGCTATGAATTTTTCCTTTTCACAGTGTTGTTTGCGCAGATGTAATACAACTCCCTGTTGTTACGACGTTGCCCTTCCAAAAAGGCCACACACTCATAATATTCCACAGGACTGCCAGCTTGATTGCTGCTCACATTTGCTCTGACATCGTTTTAATGAGTTTATGCAAATGTTACAGCAGTCACTTCTGTCCTGAGTGACATCAGGTTTTTGCGACGACTCGTACTAAAAATAAGGGCGCGACCTCTTCACTTGCAGAGTTTCATCCGATCAGTTCAGGTGTGAAAAATGCTAACTCGTCAGATTCCCTTAAACACCACGTGTTTCACACTGTGAGAGCAATAAATCTTGGTAATGACTTCATCAAATATGACTTTTGCCATTAAGGAAAAATCTACGTCTGGTCCGTTTTAAAGAGCTCTCAGGCCACTTATTTCTGGTGTGAATACCAATTTATTAGTCCTTGAGTTATCACCCTAGTGGTCCACTTTGCCCAGTGCAAATAATTACATTGATGTAAAATGTCATCTGAGCCAGCAGTCGTCTTTATTATAGGCACTCAATGGCAGAGCGCCACCTGAATGCCTGCGTTGAAATGTTTAATAAAATCAGCTGTTGGAACATCTGTGCACGTTTCAGCAACGTCTGGTGGAATTGGCTCCAGAGGAACATAAAATGAAGACAACCTGACAGCAACCCATAATAAATGATTCAAATTTCAAGGATATTTCCCAATGCTAACGTCTTCAACCCTGATTGAGATAAAAAAGACATAAAAAGACTTACATCCCATGGGTTTTGGACTTTGGACAGTTCCAATCCTAAATAAATTAGTGTGGCACTTTAAAAAATAAATTAAATCAATTCTTGTGGCCTGTGACTAGGACAGACGACTATGGCTGTTTTTTTTTTTACTACATTGCAAATGTGTACAAATACAAGAAGTGTTAACAAAGTTTATTGTCAGTTTGTCGAACAGCTACAGTTATCTTACCCCCGATGGGTGCAGCAAAGCAGCAGCCCACACCGACGGCACAGGCGGCAGACAGCATCTCAGTGTTCCTCAGCTCGTTCTGTCAAATACACACACACACACACACAGATGGATTTATCATGAGAAGAAAAGCTTGCAGATACAACAGTTGTAATTTGACTCTGAATGTTTCACCTTCAGCATGATCACACATATGAATGGTGGGATGTGAGGGGGGGGGGCATAATAGAAAACACAGATCGAATGTTGAAATCATGGAATGAGACGTCTGTGTATTGAAGCACGGATCAGATGCGCGGCAGCGTCGCTTCACTGGACACAATCAAACACAGCACAGACAAATGAAACGGCGTCAGTCTATCTGAGATGGACGGCATGGATTATTAATGGTGACGGAATTGGCAATAAAGAATGTGTCTGACTGCAGCGTTCTTACCTTGTTCCCCTCAAAGGGCTCTTCCTTCATCAGTTAGAATGAAAGACACAAACAGAGAGAGAAATATGTATGAGTTCCACCAGGGAGAGTGAGCGAGTTACCTTTTGTGTCCACTTCCTGGAATAAATCCAGCTCATTATACAAACCGAGCATCAGCAAACAAAACACAACCGCTGACTGAAATAACACTGAACTATTATATTGAGTCGTTCTATCTGAGCTGTCGTGTTTTCTTCTTCATAACACTGAAGTCTCTCTTCCTCTGCCCGTGCAGGAGGTGATGACTGGGAGGAAGGAGCCGTGGAGATTTGTCCAGAGAAGACGTTCAGAAGACCAGTGATGTCTCAGGTGAGTGGAGGTCAACATTTAACTTTGACTTCAGTCAGACCAGTCCAGCTAAGGTACTCTATGTCTCAGAGAACAGTCAAGTTGGTGTCACAGTACAGAGTACTCCGAGTAGCCTTAATGTAGTATTCAGTTGTATGTTTGGGGCAACTGGAAACTGTCTTTAAAGGTTTCATTGCAGTTTCGATCCTCACCATGTAAATCCCTCCGAAAACTGCAGCCATGAATTTACTCAGGAGAGCTGCGCACAGACTGGCAACATGAACAAAGGGGCCCTGGGAGAGAGGACAGGAGAGGCAGAGCCACGTTAGCAGACAAAATATGACCAGAAGATCGTTAAGCACTGAGTAAAGCAGTGCAGTAGTCATTATTCAGACCGTGTACAATGATTATACCTTGCTCGGTCTCACTTCAAATAACTTTATTATGCACCCAGTTGGGGAATGGGAGCAGTAAATCCCCCTCTTTTTATTTCTGCAGCCCTGACTTAAATGATGCTGGTAGAGTTTTAACAGCCCACAGGAAATTTCTGAAAATGTAAGGCTATCCATCTTATGCAATTTGTAACACCGTGGGGGACAAGACATAAACCACGAACCTCCTTCCCGAGGGGCATCCCGCTGCCGAGAGCGCAGGTCAGGCCGATGACTTTGGCCACAAAAGTCTTGAAAGTCAGATACTCCTTCAGGACGACCCCTCGTAGTATCGTCTTCATTTCGGGAATACCTGAACCTGAAAGAAAGACAAGAAAGAGATGTCAGGTGGGATGACGGAGTGCAGAGAAAAAGTGAGGAAAACGACAGGATCAAAGAGGAAGAGTAGGAATGAGTGAAGAGCGCGGGGATGGTGAGAGGGCAAGGCCTATTGATATTCATGCAGATGTCTGTATGCAGAGCTCGTCGCAGCTGTATTTTATAGATTTCACTGCCGACGTGACCCAGAGGAGACGAGCAGCACAGGTGCACGCAGGCCTCACCGTGCACTAATTAATGGGGAGATTTTTGTTACACAAACACAGAGGTTTAAGCCCAGGTTGGAATGATTAGTAAATGAGGAATTTTACACATCCACGTGTGTGTGTGTACGTGTGTGTCTTACCCACAGCCTGAGGAGACAGTATCTGTGTAAATCCTGCTGAGAAGGTGATGAGCACCACAGGGTAGCTGACCCAGGCAATATACTGCAGGAGCATGTTACTGTCCAGCCCACTGTACATCCACTTCTGTGCTGCACACACACACACACACACACACACACAAACACACACACATAACTCCATCACAGTTCTACTGAACCAATTCAAAAACAACAACCAAAGAAAAAAACACATAAAAACATTTCTCTTATATAATATATATATATGTTTTAAAGTATATAGTTAATATATCATTTTTCATGTTCATAATAAAGGAAATAGTGTCTGGTTTATAACAAAAGCCCTGCTTCTTACATATGCCTCTGAATATATATTATATATATATATTTTTTTTTTTTTACAGTAGCAATCACAACCTGATGATTTTTCTCTTTTATTAACTCGCTCTGTTGTTGTTTTCTGGCTCGTCGTCTCTCTCCTACCTTCTTGGCAGAAGGCGATGGCGTAGTCCATGACCCAGCTGACCAGAGCCATCAGGAGTCCGAGCAGAATGAGGAAGATCCAGTCCTCTCCCACCCGCGAGATCAGGAACTTTTGGCAGCGAGACGCACATGCTGACGTTGCAAAAAGAGAAGAAGAAGAAAAAGAAAATAAATGTGGAATTGATTTTCGAACTGTGAGCAAGATAAATGTGGTGAGACTCAAAAGACACGGAAATGATATAAAGTGGCGCTTTGAACCTTGTAAGGTCAAATTTAACTCATTTTTGTCAGTGGAAATTGATTAGAGATTAACACTGATTTCAGGCTAAAGTATTGATATAAGACACACAGAGCGACTTAAGAAGCTCTTTTTATTTATCATTTATTTGTTTATTATTACACTGGCGTATTTTTGTTAAATGAATGTTAATATTAAATCAACGGAATTAAATGTTAACAATCAATTTCAAAGACATTACCAATCTGGGTCAGAGTTATTATCACTGTACTGTCACAGTCCATGAGTCTGAGCTGGGTCAGCTAAAACCAGCAGCACTGGACTCATTTCCATCTCGCCTGTCTGTGGACCTCGGCCAAGCCTGCAATTCTCTTCAATAATAAGAACAGTTATAGACGTGTGTCTCCCCCGAGAGACTGAAAAATGTGCCACTGACACATTTGATCCATATTTCACAAAAATGCTTCGATGGAGGACCGGAGACCTCGACCGTCCTGCAGGGAAATCAACAGCACTGGTCATGGATTTCAAGTGTCAACTGAGTGATGGGACAGAGAGAGAGAGTGGGGGGTGAGGGGAGAGCTGGGCGTGTTGCATTCTATCTGCACTATGAGCAATTACCACAGGGGTGTCAAACTCAATTTCACAGTGGGCCAAAATTAAAAACTGTCTCGACAAACTATAATATAGCACATGCATCGCTAATACTACAGATCCTGTCAGCATATAGATGCTTTACACTGATGGGCCAACTCCAGTACACATTTGATATGATCTCGCGGGCCAAATATAATTACATTGTGGGCCAGATTTGGCCCTCGGGCCTGAGTTTGACTCCTGTGAATTATCACAAAACTAAACAATTGTGCATTTAGCCATTGAATCAAAGCAGAGAAGGTAAGAGATGAATCAAACTCAGCCCAAGAAAATGTGTATTCTCCCATGTAAGTAATGAAAACGTGTGTATATTGCCACATAGCGCCACCTGCTTGATGGAAGTTACCTTCAAATACCATGCACAAACAAGAAACCCATGGCCCAGTGTAAAAATATATAGAAATATGTGTGCCAAATACAAATATAATCCCCCCCAGAGCCAAGCTATTTTTATCCATTCCTCTCTCTCTCACACGTACACGCACACACTCAGTCTGGCACCTGCCACGTGTTGTGTGTGCATCTTGGCTCAGTCTTACATCAAGGCAGTTATAATCTGGAGTCTTACAAACTTTAGCTTCAGTTTAAAGTGGCATCTGTCAGAACACAGATGGACAAATCAACTCTTTTCCACCGCAGCCTCTGGGACCAGCAGGGAATTCAGTCTCAACTCATTCATTTTCATGAGTTTATTTTTAGAAGTTAAAAAAGAGCTTTTAACTGTTCATAAAAAAGTGCAGTAGACATCTGGAAGCCAAACAAAGTCCTGCGTTGAATTAATAATCATATAAGCTCCGATCAGCCATTGTTTACAGTAGATTGTATTTACACTTCAGTATAAGTGAGCTTGAATTTCAGTCAATAGTTAATAGTGAAGAATCTAAACAAGCAGTTTTTTTTAAACAGGGATTTGTCTGATTCTATATTTAGTCATCATAGCAACTGTGACGTTTTCTCATGCACAAAAAACATTTTCATGTTTTTCTGTTTTACTCTAAGCTGCAAAACGCCAAAGATCTGTGAGGAGGACAACATTTATGTCATGATGACTCAGACCGTCCTGTGGAGAAGTGTCAATCATGTCTGTTTGTATCGGAGGAGTGTGTGTGAGTGAACCACGCTCTCCAGTTGAACCGAGGGGCTATTTGGATAAAAGACAAGTAACAGCAGGTCGAGGTACGTGTTTCAAACCTGTGTTTTTGCATTAATTCCAATCAATGGAGATTTATTTCACAAAACTGGTAAATAAAAAGAATTTATTCAGAAACATATTTTCTGATGTTAGTATTTTTTCTCAATACAAAGTATTTTAGATTGAGCTGAATTTTCAAAATCTCATCGTCTACCTACACTAATCTATTTTTTTTATCTATTTTTTAAGTGTTAATTTCTTGTGTTATTATATTTTGATTTAAATCTATTATCTTTTATCTATTAAGTGTTTTTTTCTTGTGTTATTATATTTTGATTTAAATGCTCTGCATTCAACCCTTTGTCGGCTGATTGGTATTCAGACGCCCGATCAAATGGCAGTGTTAGCTCAGTGTAGCCTCACAATCTTAGGAATCATGGTGAGAGGGAGAGATCTAAGTCCTGTCACTCAAAGTGAACTCAAGTGAGACAGACAAAGATTTTTTTTCTATTCCTGTCACGACCGGCAGCCCGGCCTGTAGCTGCATGTGTAGGCTGCCTTTTTGAAAGCACCAGCTTCAGTAACTGAACCGAACCGTGGCTGTGGCTTGCAGTCCTTCACCCACGGAGATGTGCTTCCCACACACTGATACATGAGAGCAGAAAAACTCACTCATGCATCTTTTTACACCGCCACCAGTGCCACAGGTTGTTTGTGGTCTTTAGACATTAGCTAACAGGACACAAAAAGCACCGAGAGGACATTTGAAGACAAGTCTACAAATACAAACGCCCCTTGATCTACGAGCATGCAGACAGCTCACGCACACACCCTCACACAACACTCCGGCCTGCTCCTGATGTGAGGCTGATTGTTTTTAATGGCTGCCATTAAAGCCAGTGTGCGAGGCTGCCCTGATGTAGTGTAGCTTTCACCTGAGCTGCAGCGGAGATTTAATCAGATCACTGCTTACAAGGACAAAGAGGCAGAGACAGAGACAGAGCGTCTCCGTGAAGACACTAGTGGACGACAACAGTAGGTTTCCTCAGTAGTTAATAATGTCTATGCTTGACTGGTATCACTGAACCATTGTCTAAAATACAGAGAAATAGTGTTAAAATATATTATTATTATTACTATTAAGCAGAATATTAGTGAATTTATTTTATGGCCCTTCAAAACATTCCCAAAGACTAGTATTGCATCAATTAAAACAGCAACATTGACAATTACATAAAAAAATTCTACAATAATTGGCCCCAAAGGCATTTTTAAGAAGTCTGTTACATGTATACATATATACGTATATACACACATATATATACAGTATATGACTGGACATGGAGCACGCTGACATGTCTGATCAGAGAACTGCTCGTCAACAGAGAGAGTCGTCTTTAAAAGTCAGACAGTACTTTGGACTGAAGGCCATTTCTTCCATCAGTCACATTCAATCATGTTTGTCTCCTCCTCTGCTCTCCTTCAAAGTAAAGTCATTCCCTTTTTTTTACTTTACTTTACTTTACCGCTGACCAGCAGAAGTGCTGCACAAGGCTGCTGCAGGGCAACACACACATATCACAGTTGTTTATGCGTGTGTTAGGCGAGGCTGTAACCTGACCTTCAGGACACGACTTGGACTCTGTCTTCACCCTGAAAGAACAAAATAATGAGGCTTTGAGACTTGACTCGTGATCATCACTTACACTGACACTTTGCACAAGGATCCTTCTGATACTCCAGCAGATCTGCAGTGCGACTACGAACACTGGTGTTCCTCCGCAGGCCTGCGCCGTCCCGGACTCCTCCGTCACGCAGACGAGCCGCTTCCTCCTTGGCATACACACCTAGTTCCTGGGTGTACCGCCCATACATCTGGATTCAGAAAAAAAACATCAATTTTCACTTTTATAAAATACACTGTGACATAATCAATTTAAATCTGTGGTTCCCAAACTTCTTAAAAAATAAACAAAATTCCAAATCCATGCAATTTCCTCACTGTGACTCAACTAAAGGAAAATTCCAATTTATATTTTTATTTTTAATATTTGTTGCCCCCCACTTTGAGAACAACTGGCTTAAGTAAATTCACTTACACAATCAAAGTAATGTTATCTTTATGATGTTTTATTTTTATTTATTTTTTTATCTATTACGTTTTCCTTTTTATTGTGTTATCTTGTCTTTCAAATAAACATTATTCTATTTTATTCTACTCTATTACTCTCAGGTCAAACAGCCAATCAGCTTCAGAGACTTGAGGTTCCACCTGTCAGCTGATTAACTCTGCAGGGCTGTCACACAATTGACTCCTAATGACATGAGGCAGCAGTCTGCAGAGAACCTCCCTGGTATAAAGACGGCGTCTGTTCCAACAGCTCAGCTCCTCTTGTTGAAGGTCTGGTGAGCACCATTATGGATCTGGTTGGTGTGCTGCTGCTGGTTGTTGTTGCTGTTCTGGTTTCGGAGGTTACGCCTGACTATTATCAGCCACTGCTTGTGCACAAACGTCCACCTCCTCTTCCTACTGTGCTGCCTCAGCAGCAGCAGCAGCAGCAGAGGGTTACTATTCCACACATTCCCATTGATAAATGCCAGATGGAGGAGAAGGAGAAGATTCAATGTGGAGCTCCAGATATCTCAGCGGAGCAGTGTGACAGTATAAACTGCTGTTTCAGTGGGCAGCAGTGCTACTACGGCAAAGCAGGTGAAGTGATGTCTGTTTGTTCTTTGTTTTTTTTTAACCTTGTGAGTTCTAGACTAAAGTGTTGATCAACTGTTGTTCTTTCCCTCAGTGACTGTCCAGTGCACCAGGGATGGACAGTTTGTGGTGGTTGTTGCTCGAGATGCGACTTCACCACCTGTGGATGTGGAGTCAATCAGTCTGCTGGACCCTAATGACCCCTCCTGCGGCCCAGTTGGGGTCACCTCAGCCTTTGCCATCTTCCAGTTCCCTATGACTGCATGTGGGACAACGATCAAGGTAAACTGACGAAGTCTCCAAAATTTGTACGATGTAGTACTTGGAGGTAAGGTTTTAAAATCCAAATCTAAAATCTCAACCTTTCCCAAACTGCAGGAGGAAGAGGGGTATGTGGTCTATGAGAACCACATGTCTTCCTCGTATGAAGTGGGTGTTGGCCCCAGAGGCTCCATCACCAGGGACAGCCATTTTGAGTGAGTCCATGATTAAAATCACTTCTGGCTTTGTCCCAAACCACTGAACTGTTGTTGCAGTGTCAAATCCCTGCTCTGTCTCTGAAACAGGCTGCTGTTCCAGTGTAAATACTTCGACACGGCTGTGGAGGCTCTCGTCATGGAGGTGAATGATCTTCCTCCACCTGTGCCGGTCGCTGCTGCAGGGCCCCTCAGGGTGGAGCTAAGGCTCGGTAACGGGCAGTGTTACTCAAAGGGATGTGTGCAAGGTAAGTGGTGCACAAGCTTCAGTGATGTCACGGCCTGATGTGGTCAAAGAACTGACGTCAAATCTTCTGCCTTCAGAGGAGGCAGCGTATGATTCCTTCTACACTCCAGTAGATTATCCCATCACCAAAGTGCTGCGGGAGCCTGTGTATGTGGAGGTGCGCATCACTGAAAGGTCTGATCCAAACCTGGTTTTGAACTTGGAGCACTGCTGGGCCACGGCCACATCAAACCCTGGCAGCTTGCCCCAGTGGGATCTTCTGGTTGACGGGTATATGGAACTTGAAACAGTGCGAATGACGGCTAAAAACGGATTAGCGACAAAGTCTGACATTGTTTGGCCTTTCTTGTCCACAGGTGTCCCTACCACGATGACCATTACATGACAACTGTTGTGCCTGTGACTGTGTCCTCTGGGCTCTTTTTCCCATCACATCACAAACGTTTCATCTTCAAGATGTTCACGTTTGTGGATGATAACAGCTTGGAACCCCAAATGCAAACGGTACAGTGGCTTTGTAGCTTTAAACATGGGATTGGGGAGAGCCATACTCACTAGTCAGCGGGGGTGAATGACTGAAGCTTGGTGCTAACTCGTGTATATATTTTTCCAGGTGTTCATCCATTGTGCTACAGCAGTGTGTTATTCCAGCAGCACGAACTCATGTGAACAGCCGTGTCACAGACAACGTAAGTAGCTTCATGCATAATAACTGGAATTTTTTTTTTTTTTTTTTTTTTTTTTGTCTCAATCAGCAGTCAAAGCTCTTGACTTATCACAGCATGCATTAGAGCCTCTTGATTAAATTGCTGTGGTTAAAACGGTTTCATAACAGATAAGTGTCAGATGTGTTAGGCCATCATGAAGCAAAGAAAAACATAACGTAACATCAGAAACGGAACATTTAGATGTTTCTCCAGAATTGCTGCTTTTTTTTTTTTTTTTTTTTTTTTTTTCCCCGGGGTTTTTAAAAAAATTTAAAAAAAAATTAAATTTTTTTTTTTTTTTTTTTTTTAAAAATGTCCCCTTGCAGGCAAGAGAGACGTGAGAGCAATGAGAAACGCCTCTTCTGACCAGAGGTTAGTCGTTGTCTCAAGTGGAGGAGTCATCCTGACAGAGCAAAGAAATAAATCTGCTCACGCCAAGTCAAAAAGATGACGGTCCACTGGTGGTCAGTGGTGGCCAAGACTTTTAAATAAAGCTTGTTTAAAAAATCCAGCCTACAGCTGACTTGTGCCTGAAGTGCTTTTAGGGTCATATGCATCGTAAAGCTAAATGCACCATTTAAAATATGTTTTTCTCCCTATAGAAATTTAACATTAAGTTGGTCAATACAGGTGTTTAGTAGTTGGAGGCAACACTTAAACTCTAAGTTCCTACAAGAAAAATGATAATTGCTTGATTAAGATTGATAGAAATTATTGGACTGAAAGTTGGGGTTAAATTTTATTTATTTTTTTTTGGGGGGGGGGAAGGAACAGAATCGGCTCAAGAAAAACTAACTTGTACCCACTGTCTGCCAAAGGAATGTAACCTCGCAGCAGAGATAATGTACAAAATGAGCTGATTTAGGGAGATTAAGAATGTCCAGAAAGCTAAAAATGACAGTCAAGTTGTGTTGAAGTAGTTAGTCAGAAAAACTAATATTTTCACATCCATCCATGGTGATTAGTGTGTGTGTATATGCAGGGAGCAGTGAGTTTGAGGACATGACCTCTAGGGGCACTGCAGGTATAACAGCCACAGGGTCAAACTGCCTTTGATTACAAAAGAAGCAGTGTGAGTGTGAAATTGTATATCATTCTGTCCCTAAAGAGAGGAACAGGATTGGCAGCAGAGCTTCATCTCATCAGGATGAACTTCACGATTCCTCCAGACTTCTCTGCCTTCACCTTCTAAAAACTCCCTCCTGGTTTCCCTGTGTTTAGTACAACTGAGTCTTTTCTCCTTTGCTCTATGCATCACCTTGCTTTTTGTCCAAACACAACCACCCCCTCGTCTTCATTGACATGAGCGTCACGATGCAGCCAGACTCCCTCTTTCTGCTCACATGAACAGGAGGTGCAGAGGGGGAGAGCAGAGCAGCTGTATGGATTTGGGGTCTGACTGACAAGTTCAAAAAGACCGTCCCTGTTGTCGAGATTCTCATCTACTCCACTTTTACCTGCTGGGGAGCAGTCGCTGCCGTAATCTCTCAGACGGCGGAGCTGCCTTTTCTCTGTCAGCCACACAGAGGAGGAATCTCTGAGGAATCAACCCGTAGGCACGCGGTGACACTATCAGCAGTGACAGTGTAGACATTTGTAAACATGTCAGGGCTGGAAATACACACTGTTTTGCCACTGGTTAAATTCCTGCCAGGGCAACGTGATAGAGCCGAGAGGACCGTTTAGTAAACATGGTTTATGAAATGAGTCCGAGAAAAATCAATAAGAGCCCCAGAACTGCTGGACTGTTCTTTCATAGGAGTGCAGCTGCATAGTGGGGGAAGTTGTCGGTGCAACTGCCTTCCATTTATGCAGTTTTTTCTCCAGGTTTATAATTTGATTATTTAGTCTCTGGTGCAGCAGAAATTTGTAAAAATTCAACATACAAACCCACAACAATTAAAACACTTTGGCAGTCTGTTATTGTCTGTGATGGGGGTGGGGGGTTGGGGGGGGGTCTCTCCAGGTACTCTGATTTTAAATGTGTCTATGATTTTCTGTGGCCAAGAGATGGACTGATGAAGTGTACACGAGTTAGCCACTTTAACAGAGATTCCCTGCAGTGTTCCTATGAAGTATTAAGCCATACAGTAAGATGATGATGGATGTGAGAAGACAGTTTTATTGTTTTTATCTTTGTTTTTAATAACAGACAAGTCGAACTTCCAAATCGCTTGAGTACTAAAGTAAAAAAAAAAAAATGCTTTCACAGTATTAAAGCTTATTTCTTGTATATATACATATATATTTTTTTGTGTGTCAGTCCTGAAATCTATTTGTCCTCCTGTGTCCACAGCCCACCGGGTTGAACATGTCTCTCCTCCCATCCCTGACTGGCTGTGGGTGAGTCTGTCTTTACAGTTTTGAATGGCTGAGTGTTGTTAACATGACGTGTGGAATTACCTTGACAAAAACCTAATGGACTGTGTATTTTCATCCAAACCACACGACACAAACCACAGTTTTTGTTGTTGTTCTTCAGCTCACTACATAACATCCAGACAAAAGACGTCTATCTGATATCTTTTGTGGAAATCTGTTCAAACTAGATGGCCTGTATTCAAATAAAATTCAATATAAAATGTTAAAATACAGCAAAAAAAAAAAAAAATTACAGAATGATATGATGTAGTTGAACACGTTGCAGTTCTCATGCAACTTAGTTAAAGTCTCATCAGATCACATCATCTTTGTCTCCTCCTGTCATGTCACAGATGCGTTGACTCTCAGGTCCTTAAATATTATCAAAGATGACCCCTCTAAAACCGCTGATCTAGATTCATACAGAGCGATCACTTTTATTCTGGTATCTTCTAAATTTATTGACCCAAATCTATCAGAGTCTGAAGTCCTGGGCCAGTGAAATACCGCTGGAAGGTTTTTCTGGTCTGGGTTTAATTCAACACCAGTAAAAGAAACTATTAACTCCTGTAACATTTCATTTGCTGAAACAGAATATGATGTACCCACACATGAAGAAAATACACACCCAAACCGACAGGCAGCGCCAGGCAAACTCCCACTAGAATTATAAAAGGGTCCTGTTAGTGTTTCTTTATTGGGCCTGTGTGAAAACAATCACAGTCCATCTGGAGCACGGTCCCCCGCCAGAGCAGCAGGTGGAACCCTGTGGGTTAAATTAGACATTATCTATAACTGGTTTAACTCCCACATGACCAACTCCTGTATCTACTTTAGTCTGTTTCCCTCCCACACTTTAAAACCAGTTCAGCCCTTCAAATCCACTGGTTTAGAATGTTTGGTTTTCAAACTCAAAATGAAGTCAAATCAGCAAAAACAAAGTGTGCTTACTGTGAGACGTTAAAATGTACCACAGTTTTTATTTGTGTTCTAGTATGAAGGTATAAAAATACATTATTGATGACGGTCTCGCTGGATAACAGGACGATGGACAATAAAAATAACAGAACACAGAATAAAACACTCGTGGTGGGAAAAATAGAAAGAATGGCCAAGGAAGCATTCTAATGAGATGGAAAGGTTAAAGGTCAGTGCATGGAGCACAATAACGGCTATTATCCAATTAAGAATATGCAGCCCACATGCTTGACACAGGTCAGACAATGTGGGCTGCATCTGACCAAATGTCATGACATATAAGAGATGGTAGCAAGTATTTTTTTTAAAAATGCCAAAAATTGAATCACTGGAGTCATTCCGCTAAATCACTTGCTGTGCATTTAAAATATTCAGGACGACTTAAGAACACAAGTCTGGGAACTCCAGCAAACAAAGGTTAGCTTCATTCATTCATTTCCTGCTACTTCTTTGAAGGGTCACAATGGGACCGGGGGTCAATCTTAGCAATTACAGGGCAAAGGTGTGGAACATCCTGGACAGGTCAATCACTGGGCCACACACCGCACAGAGACAAACTACCATCCATATTCACACTCCTAATTATGGTTAATATCAACACTCATAAACTCCATACAGAAAGTGAAGCGTTGAATTAGGTCACATACACCAGTCAGAAGGTGACGTTCAGCCTGTCTAACTGCCACCCACTGACTTTCTCACAAGAAGACAGAGCTTCACGTCCAACTTGTTTCTGCACAGGACCCCCCACGACTCTGGGACAAGTCAGACCATGGACAACAAATGTGTTAAAAAAAGTTAGGTGTTCATTAGCAGATCACACAAGCACTCAAAGATCATTACGCTTGTGAGGAGGCAATCCTTCCCTTCAGATGAACTACTTCCCCTTAAGCATCAACCTCTGTAATATTAGTAAATAATCATGTATATTTTTCATATTCATATGAAATACTTCAGACAGAATGATTGATGAACCTTTAACTCCTACACACAGATTTGACTGCTCTGGTGCTGTGGTCATGCCTGGAGTGTGTTACTGATGAGACTGAGAGGAGGAGAAAAAACACCAGGTCTGATGAAGTTTTCATCCATCGCTGAGCATAGAATAAAAGCAGAAGGTGACGAGGTTGACACATTTTTTTGTTGTTGCTTTTATATATTTATCTCTGAGTCACAAAAAACACACGCATGCGCGCTCAAATTCTCTCTCTCACACACACACACACACGAAGCAAACGACCAACCAAGACAATGATTACAGGCCGACACTTCTGTCAGGGACACTGATGAGCGCTGGAGAGAGCACATTTCAACAGTAAAGGATTCGACAGTGAATACTGACTGTATATGAACAATGAACAGAGCCACTCTGCTGCAAAGACGTTCCACCAATCGTACCTCTGAGTACCAACTGAGTACCAACTGAGTACCAACTGAGTACCAACTGAGTACCAACTGAGTACCGTTTTGCTGTCTGATGACCAGGGTTTTTTAAAAAAAGATAGTGTCTGCAATAACGCTCCTTGAACACCCCTGGCTGTCAATCACATGACTCTTTCTTACGTGTGTTGTCACATCCAATGCGTTATCCCCTAATGCAGTATTTTGAATCTTGGGGTCATGACCCCTGAAATTCAAATGGGATAGTAGTAAAGTTGTGTTGGTGTTTTATTTGGATATTTCATTTTACATGTTTGTAGAATTAAGTCATATTATCAAATATCGTCATTTATATCTAATTATTTAAGGTGTATCAGGTGGATGCATTATGCAAATAAAAAGGGAAAAATGATTATATTATATATTTATATTTGTTGCATGAATTTACTGCAGACTGTATGCTAAATTATAATCCTCATAATAACTTTGTACCCACAGTGATCTTGCTGTAGGACAAAAAGATTCCCAACGGTAACTGATGTTTTTTTTTTTTTTTTTTTGCAGGTATTTTTTTACCTCTGTGGTAGATTGCTCTCACAGGCCAGAGTCATACATTAGGTGAGTGATTCACTCTGAATTAATCCTAGGTTTGAATGTAAGTGTAAATGGTTTGTTTAGGTGAATTAGTAATCAGTGTGATGTTTTAGAATTATTGCTGTAATCAAAGTGTCTGGCTCTGTAAAATCTTCATATGTTGTTTCTTTTCACACTTTGGCTCACACTGCTTTAAACATTTTTTATTCCCATTTTCCATTTTGATGATAACTGTTTTCCAAGTAGCCAGCAGAAGGGACTGTTCTGAGACTAATCTCAAATGTTAACAGGATGCTATCACAATGTGTAATTTCCTGGAAATGTGTCATTTTGTTGCTTGCACTGACAGCAGAGATTTGTTAAAATCTCAGAGCCGCTTGATCTCCTTGCGTGTTCAAGTGTTTGGTTTTTCTACATCCACTCACCTGAGGGAGAACAATATCACTCGTGCTGCACTGGTAATTTTGCAAAAACTCTCACGCTCTTAGTTTCCTAAAAATACTCATGGCCGTGAGTTATGAGGCATTACTTCTCCTGAAGGGTTCTGATGATGGACCGTGTGGGTTTATCACTTTTTTAAATGTCGCCAGTGAACACACTCTGCACAGTTCAATGAGCGCAGTCTATTTCGGGAGTCAAATAAATTGGGATAGATTTTTTCTTTTTTTGTTTGTCTGCTGCCTCAGCACTGATCTCTTTGATGGGGTGGAGGTGACAGAAGCTGAAATGGAATCAAACCAGTCACAGCAGGGGAGATTGACTATGGAGGAGTGGACCGGCCACCACTATAGGGGGAGCACTTTATATATATATATATATATATATATAAATATGTCTGTGTGTGTGTGCGTGTGTAAATGGAGTGGGGGCATTTTGGGTAGCAGCCGACAACAGTGACGTGGGAGTTAAAGATGCTGAGCTACAGTTATATTTATATAAAACCTCTCCTTATAATGAGGCGATGATTTTTCCAGAGTCAGAACACGTGAATTTCAAGATGTAAAAATCCTTCAACACAATGGTGGAAACAGCACGCCAGCATTTCCCAGCCCAACTGGTCTGTGACACTTCACGCCAATCAGTACAAAGAGGTTGAGTTCTTGGAACTCTCACTGCCATATTTGACTCACTGAGTAACTGTAACTGGTGAAAACTGGTTTCAATCAGTGATTTTATTTCTACTTTGGTGGACATATGGAAATGTATATACACCTCTTAATTGGGTTTGCTGAACGTAGTTGCCAGTACACCTTAAACAGTACTGTGTAGAGCTGCCTTTTCCACATGCCGTTGCTGAGAACACCTGAAATATTGCTGGGCTGTGAGTGTTGTTTTTGGTGGGATGAAAAGAGAGTTGATAATTGAAAATGCCCTCCTACAGCCTTGTTCTTTGAAGTCTTATCATCCAGTCAGTCTAACAGTACAATTGTTTAACAATAACTTAAAGTTATCCGTCGGCCATTTTTGAATCTGTAATTTTCCGGCATATGTGAGCAACAAAGGCAACACGTCTTTCAAGGAATCCCAGCTGGACTTTTTTGACTCACGCTTTGCACAACACCAGCATTAATCTCATTGGTGGAATACACCAGCATGTGTTCAGGCGCTGCAGTGTGCATGTGCGTCCTTTGACATTAAAAAAATATTGCAGTAGTGCAGATTTAAATATTTATCGACTGCCGACATATGGAAATTGATTTGGAGGACGAAAAGCAGTTGGATCTCATCGGTCGACGGTCGACGGTGCAACAGAAGGCTGCGAAAGAACACACAGATGCATGTACTGATACAGTGCATCCAGAAGGTGCAGCAGCATGTGTAGTGTGCATCATTTCTGCGGTGCTGCAGTGGCCAGCAGTGAGGGTGGGAGGTGGGGTGAGGGGGGAGATGTTGGATGGAAGCTTTTTCTCCTGCTCAGGTGACATCACATGCTGCAGCACAAATCCCGAAATCTTTGGTCTCAACATGTTGTCGCTAACAGAGACCCTGATGGAGAATCACTTGACAAATGCGTAGGCAGGTAAAGTGCGAGCGTGGGTAGAGATCTACGCACACCTCCCACACACCCACACACTGGGGGAGGTAGAAAATCCCGACACCGCTTTCCCCTTGACCTTATGAAAAGTATAAAAACGAGATGAACCAGTCTTCTAAATGCAGAGGCAAGACCCATGGAGGAAACTTGCCCACGCTTCTGAGAAGAGAAAACTCACGTACGCAAACCCTATGACACATAGCAACCTCCCACTGCTCAGGAAAGATGTTGGAGATTGAGGGCGGCAGAACTTTGACACCAAGTCATCGCTGCACCGTCTGTCTCCGTTACTTTCTCCTTTTCAGTCTCTGACGCAACGACTCGCCAATTTACCTTGCTGCATCCTTCCCTTCTGGAAAAAGCTAGGAAGGCAACCCGCCTCTGCCTACCGTCCCAGCATGCACTGCAACTGACATCAACTGGAGGAGCCCGAGACCCCTGCATCAGCCCGTGGTTGCTGTATAACTGCTGGTCTCCATTTTCTCTTGACCAAGAGATGAGCAGCTTCTAATGAAGCACAGAGACCTCAGTTCAACAGAAAAAAATCATCTCAGTGTTATAAATAGATCTTGTTATTATTACTGTTGAACTCTTCACTGTTTCCGTGAGGTTATGCTGCAATTACAAGTACACTGCTAATAAGAAGCAGCTGAAGAATGCAGCTTGATTGGACATCATATAATCAGGGGTTCGTTCAAACATTAAATCACTTTTTCTTTTTCTTTGGGGATGATTTACCACAGGGACAAATCTGATCATAACCATTTGCAAAGTAATTAAATCAAATCTTTACTTCTTAGCTCATTAACAATGATGCCTTTGATAACTTAATGGTGTGTTCGATAGCAGAACTTCAATTGTAACCGTTGAGCAGAACATTTGTTTTCCCCAGAAAAAGACACATTCAGTGTCTTTTTGTTCCCAGAACAACACCATGAGGTGTTCTCCTTATGAAGACATTATCAGATTATCATCTCTACATACTTTGACTTTATAAACTTCACGCCATCTGCTCCAGCCCGCGTTGCTTTACACGGCCAAATCTCAGCAAACAAAATCACGGCACCGAAAGCATAACGAACAACGTAGATCTTTGTAGATCTTTGTGTCAACACTGAATGCAGTGTCTTTAAATAGACCACAAAGCAGCCAGTGGGTCGTAGGCTGATTTAGGGTTAACTTTTAGGATTCTTCTTAACCAGATCACGATCCACAGAATTCAAACCGTGTTCTGTTGAACCTTATCACAGTCCAATTTAGATGGAGCTATTTAATGTATTTGTATGGTAAAGTTGAATTGTCTTTTAGCTATTCTAGCCCTATGTCAAACTTACCTTTTATTTATATTAATGCATATTTTTATTATTAAAATCCATGAATTCTGTGATGCAATATTTTAAGTTATACTTTTTTGAATTTTTTCTTAATATTTTTCCACATTAGTAGGTCCCTTTTTTTATTTTAGTTCCTGATAATAATAGGTGTAAAACACATACATCTACCTGCTGATATTCAACTTTCTGTTCTTAAAAATGTTGATTAATCATAACTAATTATGATTAATCAGGCTTAATTAGGATTACTTACAATGATTATTTATCCACGGCTACCCTAGGAATAATTTACAAATAATTAAATGTTTGAATCACACACATCATGAATGACATATCTGTTGTGTGCTAGGGAAGCCTAGTTGGATATTTTTCTCTGAAAGTTCTCTCTTTTTTTAAATACAGCTGTTAAAAGTCCCACATGATGTCTGTGGACACGCCCCCTCCTGGTTTAGCAGGGAAACGAAACATTTCAATATATTTAAATGTTTAGTTTTTCTGGTGTAATTCATGTTTTCACCTGCAGAGAGGTGTCCTACAGTGGGACTGCTAATTGCTTGCACATGAATAAAAACACATTTGCACTTGCGCATCGTTCAGATAATGAACCTATACTCATCGGTGGAATGAAAAAGCCATTGATCTGAGCACAGCCAGAGCGGCCAGAGACTTGAGACTGCCATTTTACATTACTATTGATCTTTGCACTGAGACACGGCATGTCATCGATCTCCACACACCCATAGGAGCAGCAGAGCACTCCAGCAACAAATGGGCACAAAAGACATTTTGCACAACAGACAGCAGCATCCGTCTGACTAGACCAGAAGAAGAAGGATCAGGACGGACCAAAAGACACGCCGAGAGTCTGGTTTCAAGAAGCACAAATCAAGCTGGAGAGTCAATCTGAATCCACTGACTGACCAC
>NC_024326.1:4022680-4029692 GCF_000523025.1 Cynoglossus semilaevis
ATAGATCTCTGAGTGGAGTGCCTCAGGGTGCTATGTTAACTCTGCAGTGACACAAGCAGGGGGAAAAGTGGTGCATGAGGTGTTAAGATCTCAGAATCGCTACAGCTCTATTCCCCCAAGTAATAACGATGCTGTATGAAACACTATGAGGGAGAGAAAAAAAAAATAACCCAGAAGAAGAAGTCAGAGAGAAACGAGATCTGCAGGAGAAGAAGAGGAGATAGTGGGCAGAGAGAGGATGTTTGGCCATTTCTTTTGAGACAGTCGATTTATAAGCTTACAACCCAGTGTGCTTTTAAAAGCTATACAGTAAATAAAAAAAACATCACTGTGTGAGAGAGCAAGTGAGTCCTGGCAGAAAAAGTGATGCAACACCTGTAGATCAGGGTGAATGAATGGAGTACGAGGAGGGACCAGAGGGAGAGTGGACCAGAAGAAAAAAAAACATCTTCATTATTACACATACTGTATTAGTCATAGTAGCACAGTCTCCTACTGTTGTCCTGCTAAAGGACACAGCTGCAGCAGCTCTGTCCTCAGGCCATTCACACACATCTGCTGCATTTGACATCCCACCGTCCCTGAAACACACATGAGCAAACTGCCATCATCTATGACCTCATCCCAAACTCACCAAAGTTTGCTGATACTGAAGCGTCTGGTTTTCACCTTTGTCCTTCACCATCGCTGCAGTGTGTTCTCATTAAGACACCCCAAATTGAGACTCTGCAATTAGCCCCTAAATTAATCCAGGAAGGACGAGACGGCGGGGCTGCTGCTGCTGCCGCTGCTGCTGCTGCTGCTGCTGCTGCTCAGGATGCTGACTGCCATCACATGTGCGGCATGTGGCGTTTACAGGTTTCGCCGTCTCCTGCGTGATGCAGAGTGTGTGTGCGTGTGCCAGATGAGAGTGTGTTACGCTGCCCGTCTCCTCCACAGCAGTGCTGGTGCGATTTGACTGCAAAGCACCTCCTCCTTCCCTCTCCCTCCCTCCCTCTCTCTCTCTCTCCCTCCTCCTCTACACTCACCGTGCCGTTGTCTCCCTCTCTGGACTTACCGCTGTGCAGGTGTAATGAGAGACTGCAGGACAGATGACGAGAGGGGAAGAGATTATTTAATTATTTTGATCATTCTGGCAGGATGACTCTGTTGTCCTTGGCTCCAGATTTGAGTCACCGTTGGACAGATCAGGAGTGATGAGTGATTCCTGAGTGGCAGATTTTGATTTATGGCTCCATCAGTGTCTTATTGGTGTTACAACAACAGCATTAGAGACTCGGCAGCAGCTTTCCTTCTCTGCTCACACTAAGTCAGTCTCTTTTACATTCTTATTTGTGATTCTTAGTCTTACCACTAGAAAAATGTCGTCGATTTTAAAAACTCACGACTCAGTGCTTCATTTCATTTTGACTGGATGAATTCACTTTGCTTTTTAAATATCTGTCATGAGGTGCTGAGTACTGCTGTCCCATGGTCAGAAGATCTCCTCTTCAAATCCTATCTGGGAGTTTCTTTCACAGCCAAAGCAGGTTTTTGTTTGTCAGTGAATTCTACTTTTATCCCACTGTCAAGAGAAGCCTGGAGACGTTAAAGCTGACTGACACTGTGATGGACTGGAAACTGTCCAGAATGTTTACTGTCTCTCACCCAGTGGCAGCTGGGATTATCCCTCACTGTCCTGTTTGCCAAACAACACTCACGGGTCGGATAAAGACTAATCATAAAATAAGCATGAGAAGAATGGGGAAAAGGAATCAGCAAAGACTGTGATGTAGCAAAAAAAAAAAAAAAAAAGCAATACAGTACCACTTCACTAATCCTTTATGATCACGCATCAATTATATAATTTCCTTTTGAATCAAATTAATGTAAGGAGCTACTTAAGAAAGGGTTGTTCAGCTGCACATTTTGTGAGAACATTTTTTGGTGGCTACATATACATATATATCAGAAAGAAACTAGAAATTCCAAAAGCAAACACCTCACTGTATTTACTTAAGGTTTTTACTTCCCATTTCTTCAAATGACTACAGTCTGGGCCACTGTGAGATCAATAGCTTTTTAGGTATCAGTTTTTAATTTTGGTGAATATGTTTTGAAAACGTTGCTATGTTACTACACATTTCCATCAGCCCTGGTAACAACTGACTCTGGAGCAGCACTTGTCCTCAGTCTTTACTACGGCTGCTGGACCAGTTGCCTGATGTGCCGTGATGGTAAAAGGTGGACGACACTAAGGTCTGGTATCAGCTGGTCTGGGTTTTACATATTTGTTTATTCAATCAGTCATTCAATCAATTGCTAGTTACTAAGCAGCGCTCCCTACACTGTCTACAGCAACTATCAGTGACTGACAGTCATTGTTATTGACATGTGCAGTTCATGTGATGCTATTTTTAGCAGCGGTGAACTGCAGGTGGAGGGAGCAGAGCAGACTCAGGGTCAAATGTAAACATAAATGGATAGCTGCTCCGTCCTGTTCTTGTTCCACTTCATCCCCAGGGTGTTCTTTTGGACCACACTGTCATGTCCAAGAAGCCCATTGGAGATGATTGAGCTTTGTGACATGGAATATTATTTTGCTAGAAATAGCTATCTGAAAAATGGTGCACTGTGGTCACAGAATAGATGAACACTGCCAGTAGCAACACCCAGGAAGGTACTTGGGGTCCACAATATGCCAAGAAAAATACATCATTACACAACCAGCAGCCTGGACCAGTGAGTCAGGGCAAAGAGCATTCTTCATGGTGTTTATGCCAAATTCTGAACCTACCATACAAACATAGAATCAGAAACCATTGCTCCTCAGTAACCAGGCAGATTTAAAGATGTTTTTCCACTGTATGATGTGGCTGTAATCTGTGGTTATTTAAGCTCCCGTTGCCTTCCTATCAGTCTGACATTTACTTTGCCTCTGGCATCAACAATGTGTTTTTGTCCAGAGAACGGTTTCCTACGGAATATTTTCACTTCGTTGGACTTTCTCTCTATATTCTGTAATAGATGAGTGGGAAAGTCCCAGTAGATCAGCAGTTTTTGAAGAGATCTGATCCGCCTCTTTTGGCAGCAACAAAGACTTTCCTAAAGCTGAGATTTTCTACCTGCAGTAAAACAACTCTGGACAAGTACGCTAGTATAGCATATAAAAGGTCAGTCAAGGAAAAGTCTAAATTAGTCTGCATAACCATTCAGGTCCAAATGCAAGTTTGGACACCAATTTTTTGGGTGCAAGACCAGGTCACTATTCTTGCTTATTACCTGAAAAATTGCTAATGTTATGGCTGGTTTAGAAAATAATTGGCGTCAAAGCTCAATGACATTCTGTAGGTTTGACTCGTCCACTGAACACCACTGGAATTTTAATAGCGTACTGCGCATTAAAAGGTAATGAACATAAGTCATAACCCTCTGTGTGCAGCCTTCTCTTAACATTATCAACACAGTGTGTTGTTTAACTTATTAACTTAATAATAATAAATAAAATGACAATGCAAAAAAAGTGTGAAACAGACTAAGAAAAGTCGAGACAGGTAGAGACAAGTTTTATACGATTACATTTCTAAAGTAAACATATGGCTAACTGAACCTCAAGTGTGAAATATGTCATACCACTTTAAAAACAGTAATCTGACAGGGGAAAGCATGAAGGCAATAAATATGATGGCTTTCTGGGTAAAGAATAAAACTGAGAGATGGAAAGATAGACTGAAGGATAAAAAAAGGCCATGAAAAGTGCAAAAAAAACCCCAAAACAAAAAAAAAAACAGCCTTTAATTTCATCTAGCCATATTTTCTTTGTCTCTGTCTCTTTTTGGTCTCTTAATCCTGTAGTTTAAATGCCAAGAAAGAAAGTTTTGACAACAATGAAAATGTCAGTCAGCTGCCAGCATCACCAAAGTACTGAACAGTAAAATATTGTCCTACAGGAAACTGCAAATCTGAGGTTGTTTTCAAACTATCAAATGACAGATGTTTGTAGACAGCCCTCACACCTTGATGTTTATTCCACTTAGTTCATCTTGTGGTTGGCAGCTTTTCACTGGTGTTAAATCTTGGCATTTATTCTTTTGGTGTGAAATACGTGAAGCCAAGAACCACTCGCACCTGAAAGATAACATCTCCTGCTCTTTTCTTAACAACCGTTACGTTTACCAGTGCATTTTCATTCACCCTGTACTTGAATACATATTCTTTGGATTATTTTGCATTCTTTGGAAGTTAATCCCAGCTAAACCTTGAGAAGAGGCAGGGTACCAGGGTACTGGACGGACAGCAACCAATCACAAGGTCATTGTGCATTCAGCAGGATGTGAAATTTAAAGGGATTAAACTCTGGGATGTCCAGGACTCTCTCTCTGGTCAAATCACATTACATTCACTTTAGTTTAATGGGTAGACATTTCACAAAATAAAAGCTGGTGTTACACATAGCTGAAATGTCAGGACTGTAACGGATCATTTTTGGTTGATTTAACCTATTTAGCTATTCAGCTTTTAAAACAATTAGAACCACATGTGTGAGCTAGGTAAGGTTGGCAACGTTAAAGTCTTGCAACAAAAAATCTGAGGAAAATATAGTGCAGAAGGTATACCACCACCTACTGGAACTGAGTTGGAACTGAGTTCTTTTTTTTTAAGCCTGTGATGTGTAATAAGTGAAGGACAGTGAACAAAATGACTGAGCTTTTCCATAACTTAATTAAGGCTGTAAAGGTCAGGGAGAGAGTCCTTTTGGGAAATCCACACTAGATCCAAGTTTGAAGATCTATCAAAGAAATCAAGTGGGAGTCAGAAAGCGGAGAAATTATGGCAGAGTGCACTGACGAAGCTTAGCAAAATGACAAAACAAAAGCCTCTGGCAGGGTGTTCTGAGAAATACATAAATCTAGACAGCAGAGCAGCATGCTCTGCAAAAAGCTGCATCATTGTTCATTCACGTCTGGGTTGCGTTGACCTTGTGCCTAAAACATGTCCTCACATCAAATTATCATTGTGTAGAAGGATAACACTACACTGGAGTGTCACCACCTCCTAATCAGGCAAGACCCAGACACAAACGCTGTTGGCCCAGCAGCTAAGGAAGTCGGTGCCCTGCTGTCACGACCAGCAGCACACTGACCCACATCCTTCAGTCTTCACAGGAAGTACTTTTGTCTGGTCTGGTCTGGTCTGCAGGGAGGTTGGCATTATTATTACAGAAAGACGAGACAACGACGTTGATAATGTGATATGAGATCGTGTCAAGCTTTTAGTGTGTGTTTGTATGGATTGGTAGATGTTCAGGTTCAGAATATAATGCTGTTTTGTTTTTTTCAAGGAGAGCTATTTTTATCCTGAACACTGAAATAACATTTAACTATTAACATGTCCCAGGCCACACTGTGATGATGTACAATCGCCTCAGGGTAGGACGGTCACTCATCTGTGTAGGTGTGTGTTCAGGTGTGTGTTTAGCCCCAGTCTCCTCTCACAAGTCCAAATTAAAATGTGGACTAATTTAACTGAATAACTCTCAGGATGTTAAACTCAGGGCTTGTGGGCCTGATCTGGCCCCTCCAATAATTTGTGGCCCAACTGGCCAATTATGCATAATTTTAGTCAATTTGTGTAGCTATGTGTTCATGGAACTGCGTGGAACTGATTATATGTCGTGTGCGCCACCTGCTGGGACGTGTGCATCCATTTGTCAGTGACAGTGTTGTTTTTTATTTATATACTTTTATGTTGCCTTATAAATTAGAAAGATTATGGTCAGAACACATAAGGATTACAATATTTGTGTCCTAAATAGATATGAGTCAGTATACTGTCAGTATGATATGGAGTAGCTACAATTATACAGTCTTCCAGGTGGGACCAGTCACTCAAGGACAACCATACATGATGAAAATGAGTTTAAAAAGCCCTGCTCTGAGTGGTCCACCTAGCAAGCCTTTACTTTCTGACACCTGGGATTGTGTCATGCCCTGACATGACCTTTCTCAGAATAATCTAAAATACACAAAAAGAAATCTTTTTTTACACAGTGGCTGGTATTTTACTTCAACAGTATATATATCAAGGACAGATTAAGAGACACAACCACCTGTGTCCCTTTCTGTTCTGCAGGAGGTAAATTCCCTGTTGTCAATCCAGGCTGCAGGTAATAGATTATAACCTCAAAATGACATCAGAACAGAGGAAGGACCGCACAGTCTCCTATCAGACCTTCATTTACCATTTGCCCTTGAGCCTGACGTGGACAAAGTTGGAGAGATGCGCATGCATTTCTGATGTTAGAGCGAGAGGAAAGCCACAGTCATGCATCTAGTCAGGACCTGGAATACTCACGGTTTCTCCAGGGGCTGCTCTTCACACTCTGCTGTCTTGTTTTCTCCCGGGGCTACAGATTTAGGACCGTCAGATGTCTCCTTTTATTGCGCCTCGGCGGAATCATGTCTGCAGTAAAAGGACACACAGCCACTGGTTGCTCTGAAAACTTAATCGATGATGTGAGCAGGCTGCGACTGAGGAGAACGACTCCCAGGAATGGCCACTTCAAGGAGATCAGTTTAGGTCCCAATGATTGCACAGTTGCTGATGCGCAATCCATAAAGCACAGCGCCAAAGTTGTCAGCTCGGTGCGTAATTACCGGCTCCTGAGCAGAGAGCCGGAGCCGCAACAGGCTGCCTGTCACAGCCACAGCGACTATTGGACTGTTGGTCCCACAAACTGCACCATACCACGCGACTGAGACCCGATCGGCTGCGGATGAAGTGGGAGGGAAACAGCGGGATACCGGGTGTCGTGTCCGTGATGCAATGCGGGCAAATTGTCTTTGCAGTGGCCCGGAGCTCTCCCTGTGTGCACCAATCCGGGCGCTTTGCTCATTCTGTGCGGACGCGCATCCCACATTCGTCTTAATTACAGTCGGTTGGTCGAAATTGTGTGCTGAGAAAGAGAGAGAGAGAGAGAGAGAGAGAGAAGAACTCAATTTCTCTGCAGCTCTCCTCTCCCCCTCACACCCCC
>NC_024326.1:4029931-4041785 GCF_000523025.1 Cynoglossus semilaevis
CGCGCCCCCCCCCCCCCCTAAGCCCCCCCCCCCCACCCTCTCTCTCTCTATCTCTCTCTCGAGTGTGACAACACACACTTTGAGGTCTAATATTAGGCTCCATGCGTCTTAATTATGGCACACACGAACGGCTAGGGCGCAAATAGAAAAGGGCAGGGACTCGGTAAATGTGCGAGTTGGAGAAACGGGTGAGGACACGTGTGTCCGACATGAGGATGAATGATGCATCCCCGCATGTTGTCTCTTACCCGTGTCTTTGACAGCCATTACAGTCCATCTCAACCCCCTCCACATGCCAATTGAAGAGGAGCGTCACCGCGTCCTGCAGCTGTGCCCGTCTGACAATACAAAGTGACGGATGTTGTCATCCACGCGGGTCGACAGCCATCAATTCTTCCTGGTGGTCATAAATACAACAATTAGGTGATAAAACTAACTTAAGATGACCTGTATTCAAACAATATAAGTAGATTATTTATTTTCTCAGCAATTGCACAATTGGTCAACAAGGTAACTTTTACAAAATAATAATAATAATAAAAATAATTCAGGTAAGTATTGGTTCATCTTCCAGTGGGCTCACCAACCGCAGGAAGGTTGACAAGGGGACCCCGTAACGAATAACCGGATAAAAATGGATGGATGGATAGAAGTATTGGTTAACTCATATGAAGCCTATTGTATGGAATATCCCTTTAAAAGGAAAATGATGTAGCCATTAAAAACTGACTCACTCATATTTCCTCAGAGACACAGACCTAGAAACTCATTCATGTTTTTCTGTATTCTCTCAACATGCTGCATTTATTGGAGCATGAAACATCACCCTGTACTGTCAAAACAGTTGGTCTGTACAGATGACTTTGGGTCACAACACTAGATGACAACAGATGCTGAAAACCCATAAAAGGGAGGATAAATAAACAGGATTTAATCTGACAAAATGGGATTCTGTGCTTTTCCCATTTCTAACATGTAATCTATCAATTCTGATCATACAGACTGTAAGACAGGATTCAGCATCTCGTTCTCAGGAACCAAATGCAGCCCATCAGATAATATACTTTGCTTCCTGCAAAATATATATTATTGATGTTTTTGCCATTGACCAAATTAATCATTGCAATGATATCACTGTTAGACAAAAATGATGATAAAAAAAAAAGAATTCAACTGTCAGTTAGCCTTAATTTTGCCTGGTGGTCTTTTCAGGGCATTGCAAGCTTACCCATTTGTTCTGATTTGGGAAAGAAGAAGAAGAACACTGTCCTGGCATGGACATTTTGGCATGACGACCTGCTCTAGTTACTGACCTACTGCCCCCAGATCATTTTTCCCTGTGACCTCACTTCCTGTGAAAAGTTTTACAAGCATCAAGTCATCACACATGCTGAACAAGTCAACAGTTTGTTTTTTGTTGTTGTTGTTGTTTTAATCTTAAAAATGAACAGTGATGTCTGTAGCTATATATGACTATTTTTTCCTAAGATTTTGACAAATCCTGTTGCCTTATTTGGTCAAAGCCAGCCTGGACAGGAAGGTAAATAGCCTCCAGTGGTAGTGACTGGCTTTTATGTCAGCTGTGTAAATGGAGTCTGTCACAATAATAAATGATTAACCTTTTAGTCAGCCAGCACGCTCTCTGTGGTACACTAGTGTTGGTCAAACCAGCAGCTAAAAAGCCCTGCAAATTCCAGGGAAATGCCATTTTCATTCTTTAACATTTTGTTATGCTGCATAGCAAGGAAGTAAGAGTACATCCTGCTCTCGGGGCCAGATAACACATGTACTTCCCTTTGCTGAATGACAAGGTGGGAAATCAAGTAGTGAAAGGAGCCACCGTACCTCTTTATAAGACAGCATTGTGGACACAGGGTATAAATAAAACTCTCAATGGACCAAATGTGGACTCATCGGGAGCGGCCAAGCAGGGCATGGCTTTAAGCAGTAAGTGTTTAAGTTTTATTAGTTAACTCAAATCTTCATGCTTAAAGAACATCGTGTGTTTATCTGTTGGTCCAGGACTACTGCTGATATGTATGTTAGCCTCTAAGGTGTGGGATTCTGGGACCAAACCCATAGACTTTGTGTGTAACAGGGCAGCACGCAGGGTTTTGAATCTAGTGCCAGAAATGGAAAAATTACTGGTGAGTAAAAAAAAAAAAAAAAAGTGTCCTTGTCTTGTAAGATTGACTATCTCATTGCACTTCATTAAAATGTTAAATGATCCTACCTGCCCTCGGAAATCTTTTTTTTTCTACGTCGTGTTTGTGTGACTTCTGTGAACTTCTTCATCGCTTCTCTTGGCAGAATGATTGCAGTGATGTCATAACCACGTCATTTCAGCTGCCGTGTACAGAGCTTAATGTGGCATCGTGGGAAACCAAATCAGTACGTTAGCACATGTATCAATCCAGAATTGTCCTTGACAATGGATTCATGACTTTGGTTAGCGTTCACTTGAAAACTGTGTTTTTATCTCTCTTTTTTTCTCTATATACTGTACATCGTATTTATCTCTTTCTTCATGTGCCTGATTACAGCTGCAGGTGAGAAGAGGAGACATAGTTGCATCCTTGATGCTTCTCCAAGATGGTGTGAAGGTGATGAGGGCTCTGAGTCAGCCAGAATGTGGTGCTTCGCTGCTGCAGAGATTGGAAAACAACATCAGAAACTACTTATACATTCTCACGTCGCTTCAGCTGAGTGTGAGTAGCTGTCATTGTTGTACTCTGCGTGCAGAAAGTGTATGTGCACTGATTTGGAAGTTGAATGTAAATTCGATGCCATTGCAGATGAAAACTGATGTCAAGATTTTTTTACTCCCTAGTTTTAATCAGTGTTATATCAATTTACTTAAAAAAAATAGAATCTGTCTTAAAAAATTCAATAAATTTAAAAGTCCAGATAATAAATGCACTGGTCTCTTTGATGGACATTAATGCACCAAGTGATGCCTCACTCCAAAAGAAAAAAATGTTTTTTTATATTTACACCCCTAACTTTTGATGACTCTTTGATTTTCTAAATTAATACATTTTATAAAAATGTAGGTATTCGAAGCTAAGTACACAAATAATTATTTTCATCAACATGTTGACAAAGTGAATTCAGGAACACGGGCTAAAATCACATTAAAATTAACATTATGGTACAGGTTGGTGGTCACTTGACCCAATTCCTCTGGTCTGGATATGAGGTGGTTTCTTGTAATCGTGTGACCTGCTCTTAATGGTGGTGGTGTTCTGTAGTGTGACCCCAAAACTTCCTTCCTCAGGACGAGATGAAGATAGCACTGCATACTTTCCTGGTGAAACACTATTTCTCTGAAGTGACACAAGCAAAGGAAAACACCCTTTAGTTTTTGTAAATCCCCAAATGACTCCACGTTTACATTTACTTGTGGAGAGAGATATTTTCAAATCATAAGTGTTACATCATATATCTTTCTGTGGTCTGTGTTACTGATACTGTGTTTTGTCTCTGGACCAGCAGGGCCCAGCGATGAATCCAACGCTGTCTTGTGTTCCTCAGTTGTCACAAAGCCTCAACACTTTCCCCGGATGAAAATTAAACAGCTGCTCGCTGGCAACCTGGAGACGTTCATTGTTAACCTGGAAGACACATGTACTTTCCATTGACACTGGAACTTCTTAACTTCACAAATGTGGATAAATTCGCCTCAAGCCAAGCCTCAGGTCAACACATTTTACTAGGATAATTAACCTTCATTTATCGGCATTGTTAAATTTACAGGTGAAACAGTTTTTTCCATGAATAAATTGGGACAGAAATATGTTTTTGACATTTTTATGTTGGTATTGAAATGTAAGTTTCAGAACAGTCTTCATATCAATGTAAATTTGTTTAATTCCAACTGATTTTTCTTTTATGTTTATAGCACTTTCAACCAGTGAACCAGTGAAACAAAGGTACCGGGTTGCACTTTGAAGCCATGACTTTAAAAAAAGAGTTTCTGATTAATTCTATACTTGTATTTTTTCTGTAAATATGTTGTATATAAATGCATGACATATTAACTCATATAAATGTTCAATTCATTGTTATAAGTAATATTTATGCTGTACCAGGCCTTCACAAATGTTGCAAATAAAGATTTTGATAGGAATATGTTTATTGTATGTGTGTTCATGTGTTCATGTGTTCATGTGTTCAAATTTGTTTAAAAATAGTAAAATTAAATAGAAAAATAAGTTTGATTTCATTTTAAAATAAGTTTAATTTTCAATTTTAAAATGCTCTGTATCATTTTTGGCTTATTCTGGTTTAATGTAACTTCCGAATTGGATTTAAAAGCCAATCACCGGAGGTGACGTCACGTTGCTCATTAATCAACTGTCAGGTGCGACAAGTGAGGTTCCCTTTCTCTGCGGCCACTGGCAGTTTTTAATGGATGTTTCTCTTGGATTTTGCTGTGGTTTAAATGTTTATAACCATTGTTTTCCCTTTAGGTGTTGACTTTAAAGCCGTCCTGCTTCTGAACTTTTTTTTTTTTTCCTTCACTTTGATTTAGTTATGAGTGTCATGTCAGAAAAAACTCCGCTCCTTCATTACCGACTCAGCGCCACGCCTGATCCCAAAGATGTGGCAAAAGGCGCAGGGACGCAGTCCGGCAGAGGCTCGAAGGAAACACGGTCCAGAAAGCTCGGTGTGATGTTTGGAGTGGTTACTCCAACTTTGCTGTCCATGTTCAGCGTTGTTGTGTTTCTGCGAATTGGTGAGTCGAGACGCAACACTAAACAATAATAATTAATATATGTGTATATATATATGTTATACATATTTATACATATGAAAATGTGTATTTATATATAAATAACTTAGAACTTCAATTAGTCGACTAAAGAAACAATTTAATATATAATCATATATAATAAATATAATTTCTATAAAAATATACATATTCTTGTAATTAAATGAATTATCAGAGTCATCTGGCTGTAATAGAGCAGAGTAAGCACTGAAGCATGCCACATTTGTGCCAGGGCTGTGCAGTTAACTGCAGTGCTGTTGACCTTTGGTTCTGCTCTCCTGAAATTTTATCTGTTCATGTTTGTATAATAACCTTGCTTCCTTATTAATTTAGTTTGAGTTATGCCACTGGTCAGCAATCAAACCCGACTGCAACGATGCTGCACCGGGTTTGAGAAATAAACACTGGGTTAAAGTTTGAAAATAAACACATGTGTTCCTTTGTGCAGGGTTTGTTGTGGGACAAGCGGGACTCTATCAGGCCGTTGCCATGTTCCTGGTGGCCTATTTAATTATCACCATGACGGTGTTTTCAGTGTGTGCCATCTCTACCAATGGTGCCCTAGATGCTGGAGGTGCTTACTGTATCCTCTGCTGTTGGTCTGTAGCATTGGCTATTTAAAGAACTGTAATTGTTGTCTTTCTTAAATGCTGATTTTACTGGATACATCAGCGTCTGGCTGAGTCTCCTAATCTCTTGACTCTAAGTCAAGTTTAATGCTCAATATTAAATTTCAAATAACACCATGTGTTGACAAACCATCATTCCATCATTTTGATAGACACTGCATTGACCATACCTGTATGTACATGTGCACTGAAACACTAATTAGATTATTTACATAATGTAGACTGCAGCTAATGACCACAAGGTGTCGCCTTTCTTTACTTGTATGAATTCCATCCATCATTTTTCTCCTGTTTAATCCTGCCTTGTCAGAATTCCTTTAACGTCCATGAGCAGACATGATCAGCCGAGCCCTGGGTCCAGAGTTTGGAGGCAGCATCGGAATCATGTTCTTCTTTGCCAATGTTTGTGGAAGTGCACTCTATATATTGGGCCTGGTCGAGGCTATGTTGTCCACGTTCGGTGTCCCAGAAGGTAAGATGCAGTGGCAATGTTGGATCATCCATGCATGAAGGTTTATATCTTTGTGTGGAACGTCAAGGTTTTGTGACAAGGTATTTCTGTGACTTTGATGCAGTGAAAACTATGATGTAAAATAAATGTTTTATGTCCACAGCAGGTGAAGCAGTGATATCTGGTCCGTATCAGGTGTTGCCTTCAGGATATTGGTGGTCCGTGCTTTATGCCACCGGCCTTCTCTTCGTGTGTTTCACCGTCTGCTTGGTGAGCTGTGGCAATTTTTCACTGTATTTTTTTAAAATTATAATTAATAATATATTTATATAATTATGTATATTATAGTTAATTATAATAAATACAGGTCTAATCCTTATGTAAAGATGTAAAAAAAAAAAATAAAAATAATTAATTGTTGTGTTCACAGGTGGGAGCTCACATCTACGCCAAAGCAGCATTTATCATCCTGGTCATTGTCGTGTCAGTCTTGGCGGCCATCTTCCTTAGTTTCTTCATTGTTACACCAGTGGTGGTGATTCTGCCTGCTGCTTCTGTGCTCAACAGCACTGGTCTCATATTTGCCAACTTCACTGGGTTCCATCTTCACACTCTGAAGAACAACCTGCTGCGTAAGTGTTGCCATGGTGCCATACTGTCGTGTCAGCTCTGAAGAGTACATGAAGGGCTGCACAAAATGATATTGATCTGACAATATATATTTTTCCTTTATTGATAAACCCAGATGTATTTGCAAATGATGAACATCTGCAGTTGTTTTTTTGGTTTGTTTGTTTGGTTTTTTTTTTTTAACAGCCAGTTACACAGTAGACTACACGACTGGAGTCACAATGAATTTTGCTACAGTGTTTGCTGTCATGTTCAATGGCTGCACTGGAATCATGGCTGGCTCCAACATGTCAGGTAGGATGTTGTCGAAAGAGCTGGAATTAAATATGTAATAAAAGGTCCTTAAGGAAAATCAAAGAAAATAAACACCTAAGCTAATAAAAATAATGATAACTTTACAGTGATCTCACACATTTATTTACCAACACTAACACTGTTACCAAACCAACCTAAGTCATGTGATTATCCCCTCTCTTCTTTAGTAGGCTTGAAGACTCACAGAGGTTTATATATATTAGAGCACATAGAAATAGGATTACAATTGTGACCTGCGGTAAATCCTACACTGATACTGCCCCTTATTTAACAAATGAAAGAAGAAAAGACAGAAAGATGGGTAAAAAAATGCAATGCATAATGCTAGGAGAATTCTCCTGCTGATGTTTAAACATTCATGTCAGACTTTTGATGACTTCACTAAGGCGTCTGTAGATTCACTTGTCTTTTTAAGAGGGATTCTCTGTTGTGTTTTTGGAGGTGATTTGAAAAACCCCAGCTATTCCATCCCCAGAGGAACCCTGGCAGCTGTCCTCATAACTTTTATCACCTACAATCTGCTGAGTCTGCTGGCTGCCATGTCCTGTGACCGGTAAGACTTGACGGATAGATACACATTCTCATGTACTTACGTGAATATAAGATGTGCATTGTGAAAGCACATTTCCTTTTCTGGTTTTATGTGCCACTCTTAGTGTCCTCCTTCAGAGAGACTACGGTTTCATGGGAGACATTAATATCTGGCCTCCTATGGTGAAAGTTGGCATTTACTCCTCCGCTATATCTGCTGCGATGAGTAACCTAATAGGAGCTTCCAGGATCCTGTACGCTTTGTCCAAAGACAACCTGTTTGGTAAGAGTCTAAGCATCGTGTGCCTGGATCTGACCTTATCTCAGACCATAACATTGAAAGTACAAGTACATTTTATGTCGATTGGTATGTGTAAAATGTCCGCTGGTGTTAAATGTCTAAAACTGCAGGTTGAGGTTGTGCTCAGATCTAAATGGTTTGACAAGTTTATGTGACAGCATGTCCAGTTCCAGCTGGTGTTCTTGTAAACCTAATAATAATCAATAATTAATCATAATTAATTTAAAATAATTGATGAAAGTTGATTTACATTTCAAGTCCTTACATGTGATCCTGTTATAGTGTGTATACGTTACTGTCCAATGTATAGGAGGATTGTCTCGTTTAATTGAATAGTAAAAGATAAGTTGACCTTTTATGTTTAATGATGGAAATCTCCACAGGTGGTGTCCTGGCTCTGGTAAGGAAAACATCTCCAAGTGGGAACCCCTGGGCCTCGGTGCTGGTCTCCTGGTTACTTGTACAGGTGGGAAACTACACTGTACAGTTTATTGTCAGTTCTTTACGGTTTTGTCACTTAATTTAAATCTCCCTGCTCTTCTATGTGAGTAGTTAATAACTTTGAGAGCTATTGTTTTGGCTTCACAACCTTTGAAATAAATAATAATAATGTGTATATTTTAATCAGTTATTATTTGGGTTCTAATTTACGTAAGCATGCAATAAAACAGGTATTTTAGTTTGTGTTAAATATCTAAACCTCTAGTTCGTTTGTATATTCATACTGTTGTTTTCAAACTGGCCATATTAATGTTCCCTATATCTGTCACTAGATGGTGCTGTTTGCAGGGAAATTGAACACCATAGCTGGTATAGTAACCATCTTCTTCCTGTTGGTCTATGCTGCCGTAAATCTGGCCTGTTTGGCTCTCGAATGGGCTTCTGCACCAAATTTCAGGTGAAATAAAATATGTCCGACCATGGCTCTATAACTGCATTACCACGTGTAAAAATGATATTTAATTCTGTTCATTTCTAATTAATTGTTCCTTTTCATGTGACTAATTTTAGACCGTCCTTCCGTTTTTTCACCTGGCACACCTGCACACTGGGCATCATTGGCTGCCTGGTCATGATGTTTATGATCGATGCTATTTATGCTTTTGCCAGCGTTGCCTTTATGCTGCTGCTGTTAATGCTCATCCACTACCTGGGTCCTATCAGCAACTGGGGCTACATCAGCCAGGCTCTCATCTTCCACCAGGTACAAGGTTTCAAACAAGTTATCAACGGTAATGACACAAAACTGTGAAACAGTAAAAATAAGACATGCTTCTTTTTTCATATCCACTCTCTGAATGACCCAGGTGCGTAAGTACCTGTTAATGTTGGATGTGCGTAAAGACCACGTGAAGTTCTGGAGGCCCCAGGTGCTGCTGATGGTGGCAAATCCTCGCAGCTGCACGGGCCTCATGACTTTTATCAATGACTTAAAGAAAAGTGGACTCTATGTCGTGGGTCATGTGAGGCTGGGGATACTGGGTAAGTTTTACTTATTAATGCCAGAACGTGTCTCTGTTATAAACGAGTTTGACCCTCAGCAAGTTTGTATCATAGATGAGTTCAATTTTCTTTTGAGACTATTTTTATACCACATTGATTTTTAACCATATTTCATTATATAATTATACGGATTGTTGGTTGGAATTCTTTGTTCAGACTTCATAAAAGTTAGATTTTATCGAGCAGACATTGAAGGCCACATGAGGCAAATTAAGAGCCGTTCTGTTTGTTTTTTCATAATGCCTAATTACATCCTGACTCTGACTTTGTTTCTTCTGCAGATGGTTTGCCGTCTGATCCTCTGCAGAGCCGTTATGACTCCTGGCTGTCTTTGGTTGATCATCTCAACATCAAGGCCTTTGTCAACCTCACACTGGCTGAGTCGATCCGGCGCGGCATTCAGAATCTGCTTTTTATCACAGGGTTGGGTAGGCAGGCTGCTGCATGTCCAGATTAAGATGAAATAAAGCTTGCACTAATTAAACAAATTTGCATTTTGGCTACATCTGCAGGTGGAATGAGGCCCAACACCATTGTTCTTGGCTTCTATGACGACTGCACCCCCCAAGACCACCTTCAGGGTAAAATTCTTTTGTCAGTTGGCTCTGGCATGGATACAGCATCTCTTACCAAAAAACCAGGGGAGCAGCGTTGTCCCTTTTTCCCCAATGTGCGGCTTGCTGAAGAAGCCAAAGACCTTCGCGAAGAGGAATACGTGTCAATAATTGCCGATGCTGTGAGGATGGGAAAGAACGTGGTGTTGGCTCGTTACTTTAACGAGTTTGAACGAGAAAAGGTTTTGGGTTTGGGGAAAAAGATTGCGAGTCCCCAGACTGGTGCGGGGCCCTTTGTTGACATATGGCCCCTTAATCTGCTCCAACCAGACAACCACGGCTACGTCGACATCTGTTCACTGTTCCTGCTGCAGCTCGCCTGCGTGCTTCAGGAGACACGTTCCTGGAAACAAGCGAGACTTCGACTCTTCCTTTGTGTAGAAGCAGGGGGCAGTCTTCAGGAAAAGGAGGAGACAAAGCTCCGGATGATGCTGAAGGAGTTAAGAATATCAGCCCAAGTCCAAATGGTGTCCTGGGACCAGGTTGTAGCGCTGCACTGGCGGAGACGAGAAGGGAGTCACTGTGGGAACCTGGCCGGACGGGATGATATCAAAGTGTTCCCTAACAATGCTGCTCTGCTCACAGATGAATACATTATCGCCGTCAACAATCTCATCCTGCACCATGGTGAACCAAAGCCCGCAGTCCGTTTCCTTTACTTGCCCCGCCCCCCTGCAGACACCAGCCTTTACTCTGCCTATCGTCGCCATCTTGACATTTTAAGCCAAGACCTCGGCCCAACACTCCTTATTCACGGAGTCACTCCTGTAGTCACGATCGATCTTTAGATTTTAAACCATCTCTTGACCAGCCCTCAGAGGGAAAGATCTCAGAACCACAACTTTAATAGAACATCTGGGAACATTTCCCTTCAACCACCGAGACATCACAATATAAGGATCTGAAGTCTGATATTAATAATGTAGTGTAAAAGACCAACTCTTTTCTCAAATAAAAGGAATAAATGTAGTCTAAATAAACTAAACAGAACTGTTTCCTATTTCATTTTTAGTCCAAGCTACATTTGATATCAACCCATGAATAGGAGGTTAAAGAGGCAGATTTTCTTTTTTGTATCACTGAGGACTATTGTGAATTTGAATTATCCCTACAGTTTATAAGACCTGGGCTGCTTAACATTTCTTTGTGACTGTTATCAGTTTTACTCCATGATGAGCCAGAGTCAGACTTTACAAGTCTTATATGTTTTGTGCTGATTTATGGAAGAAAGTTTCGACAGGAGCACGTCGTCTCTGTCATTGACGCTGCCGTGTACGTGCAGATTTACCCTTTAATGACTACTGATGCGGCGTCTGTGAGGTTTTTGTTGATATTCTTGATTGATTCCAGGTTTGAGGGAATGTACAAACCCAGAGATTTGAGGGGTTTTTGTTACATACATAGAAAATCTACCACCATTCATGGAAATGCTCACACAGACCTGACTAACCGGGGTTTCATTTAAATACTTATATATGGGTAGTTAATATGCGCTGTTAACTACCCACATGATGCAGTATGTATTTAGGTAGAGGAAATGTGTCGTCTGCGGTAATGACTTATTTACTTGGTGACAAATGCACCAACGTCATCTAGGGCATGTGTCACGTTTGGTTGGAGGAAAATCCCATTGGCTTGGACAGAGGAATGCCAACGCCCACGTTCACATCAGAACCTGACTGTGGGAGGGGAGTGTGTTCACATGTGGCAGGTTGGAGTCACTCTGACTAATTGGCTGGAATGACATTTGCTGTTGTAGGAAGGACACCATAATTGGACAAGGAGAAAATAAAAAAACTAATAAAAAATATTAGTATCCTGTTTAGTTTTATTCAATAATGTTTGATTGGAGGTGTTTGTATGAACTTGTAGAGTTATTTATTTTTTAAAATTCATGTCATCTAATGTGAAGCAGTTTTTTAACTCCTGTATGGAATTTAACATAGAGTATTTTGAGATTTTTGACTTATATTGATCCGATTCAGTTGTTTGGAACCGATCCCGCAACCCTCTGGGTGTGTATAAGTAGTTTGTTAAAAAGACAGTTAATCAAATATATGTGATCCAAAGTCCACTTGAACTGTTTACGTTCACATTCTGGCTGTT
>NC_024326.1:4041806-4046978 GCF_000523025.1 Cynoglossus semilaevis
AAATGCATGCTGAACTGAAGTGCTGGACTACTTTTCAAATGACCAGACTAAAGTGATCAACCCATATTTAAAACTCTTAATATATATTTACTCATATAAACTGGATGTCTTATATACATTATAGTGTCTGACTCAAGGAGCTACCAGAACTCTCTTTGAGATCTACTTATTGTTCACCCCTGCTGTACTGTAATATTGATTTTTTGTGGTGAGGTTTCAACTGTCTGTTGAATCAGTAACTAATGCAGAGGATGAATTGTCTCCTTTAATGGTAGTGAGAGTAAAATCACATTGAAACTCCTTAGAAAACATCATCTCTGGCAAACGTCACATTTCCGACAGGAATCAGAATTTTCATGTAGGAGAACTGACACCCGCCTACGTGCCACTGACACGCTGCATGTGGGACGGAATGTGTTCACAGATTGGCAGCCTGGACTTCTCCTCTATAAATGGATACCACGTTTATCGTCATGCAAGCAAGCAACCTAGTTGCCTGCTAAAATATGCAATTCTTTTAAATTCAATATGTTTCAGTGTGACACGCTCCTGCTCCGAAACATGAACGCATGTACCTTTACCTTTACCCACGTTTTCTGCACAGACCTGGGTTTCGAAGGCCATCCCTTCAGGTCCACAGGACACCACAACAATATTCTACTGCCCATCAGAACGTCATCCTCATTATTTTTCCTTCTTCTATTGTGTCATTTCAACTCTACGCCTATGACGTCTTCAGTTCCTGAAAATAGCTCTGTGCTACTTTTTTAAACCAAGGTGTTAAAACTAATTGATGCCAAACTAATTGGGAATTGGAGCTGGAAGGATGCCAACACAGGGAGCTGCAAAAACTCCCACTTCATCTGCTCCTCCTCTCTAAATCTGTGGCTATTGACGTAGATCCAACTTCTGTTGCCGACATTTAAAATAGATCTATTGTTGTTAAAGAATAGACAAAGAATTGATTACCAAGTTCAAATGTTCAGCACTTATTTGACTTATATGATTTTTTTTTCCTTCTGACCAATTACCCTTCATCTAGTTCCACTCATGAACTCACATTCACACATTGCACAGTGTACAAATAGTCATTCTATCACATATTCTTAACATGCAAATATTCACGGCATTTATTCATTTAATTTTGATATGATTCCTCCTCTTGGGATTACAAGTGTAGATCTGATCTCTGTTCAAATTCTAGTGACCTGATATTATATCTCCGTGCCTATAGTGTTGCAATATATTTGCAAGATACGGTGTCGTTCCCCCTCTACCGTGATGCGTATCGTATCACCAGATTCTTGTCATACACATTCTTACTGTTGACCGATGGATCCTAATTCACCTTGTTTTATACAATATGTATTTAAAATATATCATTTTTCATTTCAAATCCTTTTGGCATGTCAAGGACAGCACTCATCCCACCTGAACGTGTGAGTGGAAGAGGATATGACCGAGGTCGTTTCTAGGGCCACGCATGCTTAGCATCCCTCATCCGTCCTCGCACCTTATTTTTCTTTTGAGTTGGCTCAGCCCAGAGCACACGACAACTGGCACCAGCCAATCTTGGCTGCCTACCTCTGCCACCTGGTGCTCCTTATGCTGCTTATGTGGATTTTTTTTTCCTCTCTCTGCAAGATCACCCTGCAGTTCCATCTGTGCTTTCAGAAAGATGGTTTGGATGTTTGTCTCTAAGTGAATATTGCTCCGCTTCAGCAAAATAATCAAGTTTAATATATATATATATATAAACCATAGGTCAACAACGTAGTGCCCCCTGGTGGTGGGTATGTTCTAACAAAAAACTGGTCAGCAAGAGGGTTGAAAATCTTACTCTCACTGTACTTTTTGAACAAGTTACACTTGCAATGATATTCAAATGACGATGGTATGAAGAGTGTCTACAATTGTCTGTCCCAGAACTGATGATTATTACATTGTCTGTGTCAAAACAAGTAGCTGTTCGTATTAGTAATATAATAAAAAATATCAGGCATTTTATTTTGTAAAATAAAAATACCAGATTTTGCTAACAGCTCTTAAAGTCTTTGCTTTTGAACCAAACCAATGTCATAGAATAGTATTAGTTTAGTATTTAAAAAAAAAAAGCTTTGTAAAGGGTGGCAGATAACACGTTGTGTGTCTTATTAATTCAATAATCATATAATTACACTCTCTCCTGTACTTGTTGTTTTTGTGACGCAGTTGGACTTGGCTGTGAGTCAAAGTAGTCATTAGAACTTATGTCATCCAGAGACAGACTGCAACTGTGATGATGTGCCATAATTATGGAAAGTTAACTGACTCTTGCCCTGCATCCCTGCACTTAAATCTTAAGGTAAAACAGTACACTGTGGCTAACATTAATCACCATACATGAAATATTTGACTGAACTGGTACACAAATAAAATTAAAAGAAATACTGCATCATATCATCTTGAAGCACAACCTGCACTGTCCTGGCTAATTCTAATTTACTCTTTATTAAACATGTAGCTAGATGTCATGTCTCATTTGACATTTAAAAAACACACACTGCTTTAAAAGCCTGTAATTATCAGACTGTCAACGTCACACATTCCATTTTGTTGTTGTAATGCTTTTTAGTTAATGGACTCAGTGTGGCTGTTGAACTGAAATGTCTTTGTGGGTCAGTAACATAACTGTAATTAACCATGTGACATTTCTGCATTCTCTTGTTTTATAAGCTTTATTTTTTTATTTTTACATCACACTAGTAATGTTGAAGAATGATTGAGGACAGGGTTGTTGTTGTTTTTTCTATATAGTGTCTTGACTTTATTTGTTTTGCAAATGTTTGATTTCATTCCCTGCAAAACACAACACACTTTTGTTAAGTTAAGACTTAAGCAAAGACCAAAGCCATAATTGGCTTCAAAAAGAATGGTACAACAACGTTTACTGATTTGGTTGAATGGTTTTTGTGTTAGAGATTTCAAAAATAACCTAAAATAACTGCCAAGACACTAATCCGTGAACTATTCCTGTCTACACCTGATGGGACAGAAAAGACCTTTATTTGAACCCTACACAAGAACATACCAATGAGGTTATAGAACCGGACATGGTCTTATAACAACGTTAGGACAAGATCTCGTCAGGCGTGTTATTTAATACAGTTCTCTCTGCTCATCACCATGGGTTTGGGCCGGGAGAACTGGGATCTTTCAGTCATTTAAATTAGTGCCTTTTTGTCAAGTTCATTTAATTATTCACCTTTTCAGATGATGAGGTTGGGTTAAGAACATATTAAGGGAACTGTGAAGAACTAACACCAAAGTGGATGTTACTTAGTGACCCAGCAGTCTCCAGATGACGCATACACAGGACAGTTCCCCAGTCAATCGCAGGGACAAATATAGAAACAAAGAACACTTCCATTCATTCATGTACATATACTTCATAAACTACATGAAGAAGGACTGGTGACCTTCTTTTTGTAAGGCAAGAGCACTAACCCCCCTACATGTTGCCCAGCTCATGACAAAAGATGGATCTGTATAAAAATTAACGGGTATATCTCAAAATATTTTTACAAAAAAAGGTTACACAACGCACCATGTAAATAAATGGAGTGCTGGGTATTTTTGTTTTGTAATATACTTTTGCACTGTGTGTTCCATTACATCATGAAGTCATGTTTTGTCTCGGTGCGTCTCGGAGGGTTTGTCCACAACAACAGCTCCCATTCACTCACGCACATACAAAACTTGTATAACCGTTTAGATAACAGTCAGTTGCATGGAGCCAACCATCGGCATCCTCCCATTCACCCGCAGCTGAGTCGTAGTGAGCCGCTCCCACCTCCCTCACGCCGCCGCCAGAGGCCGTGGGGTTCCACGTGAAAGCGGTCACACACTTACGTAAACGGACCGACTTTCTACTCGGCCAGTGACAGCACGGTCCGACAGTTGTCGTGTCCGCCCACATAGAGGGTGAACAACCCTGATTGGATCAGCGTGCAATGACGTAAAGACGTACAGCTCGAGGAGCTAATAGACACAAAGTTGGAGGCGGGGCTTAGTGCAGGGGGCTGGAAATGAGGTCAGCGCTTCTCCAGCTGGAGCAGTCGACAGGCATCCGCCTTGAATGAACTTCAGCTGGGGTGAAGCAGTGGGATAGACGAGCCTCGGACAACAGATCGCGTCAATCAGCGGTTACCTCCGAAATCAACGGTTCATTATCTGCACCGAAGAACTGCCTTGTGCAAGGTTGGTGGTGTTTGACTCGTGTTTCCTAATGCATGCCTGTCTTTTTAAGCGTTCGAGAAAATGCAGTGTACGCGTTGTACATCATGTACGGGCGCAAAGCGTGAAAGTTGTATAACTGTGTCAGTGGAAGGGAGGGTCATTGTCGGTCAGTAGACTTCAGTGGACGGGCTCCAGATGTAACGCAGTGTTCTGTCATAGCTCGCTCTTATACAAAAATACAGTAAAAAAAAAAAAAAAGAAAGAAAGAATCCGAGCGGTTACAGTGGGCTCACGGTGCTGCACGGATGACATAAGTCGTTGTGAAAGACGTCACATTCAAACTTACATAAAGAGTCTCCAGCAGCATCACAAGTTCACATGCCGAACATTCATTCATTCATTCACTGTCTGCCACCGTGTACCGGTTAAAGTGCGCTGATCGCAGTCCAGTTTTATTGCAAAGACAGTGAGACTAGAGTAGAGGCGTAGGAAGAAGACAGTATTTCTTTAATGTAGTGGACAACCTTATACCATATATTTACTTTTATGTAACTGCTCAAAAACAGCCTTCCCTGATAGGTTAAACACATAAGATGTAGATTTGTAAAAATAGAAGAAAATACAAAAGAAATCCAAACTATGCATTAAGTTATGCTGCAGGGAGGTTCAAAGAATAATAGTAAAAATAAAAGTAATAATGCAAATTAACAATAATTAAATCTGTACTTCTCACATTTTAATTGATAACTATTGTGACTCCATGTTTGTGATTTATGTTTAGCTGTTGATGGAGAACTAACATGGATGTATAGAAAAGTGCAGGTTCTCACCAGGGTTACTTCACTGATGTATCACTAAGACTTTATGTTGACCATTTTACTTGCTGTTCACCTGATATTTATGTTCTTTTGTTGGATTCAACCATAGTCTCCTTAGAACTGGAGCCACAAGTTT